>NC_057805.1:89987006-89989277 GCF_018294505.1 Triticum aestivum
AAGATGACCCTCGGGCTCGCGAAAACCCGGGGGAAAAGGCTTAGGTGGCAAATGGTAAAACCAAAGTTGGGCCTTGCTGGAGGAGTTTTATTCAAGGCGAACTGTCAAGGGGGTCCCATAAATCACCCGACCGCGTAAGGAACGCAAACTCAAGGAACATAATCCCGGTATAACAGTAACTAGGGCGGCAAGAGTGGAACAAAACACCAGGCATAAGGCCGAGCCTTCCACCCTTTACCAAAATATATAGATGCATTAATTAAAAAAGAGATATTGTGATATCCCAACATATCCATGTTCCGACATGGAACAAACTTCAACTTCACCTGCAACTAACAACGCTATAAGAGGGGCAGAGCAAAAGCGGTAACATAGCCGAACAACGGTTTGCTAGGAAAGGATGGTTAGGGGCTGACATGGCTGAAATAGGAGACATGATATAGCAAGTGATAGGTAGCGGAGCATGGCAATAGAGCGAACAACTAGCATAGCAAAGATAGAAGTGATTTCGAGGGGTGGTCATCTTGCCTGCAAGGTTCTCAGAGTTGTCGAAAGCTTGATCCTCGTAAGCGTACTCGACAGGTTCCTCGTTCACGAACTCGTCTCCCGGCTCTACCCAAGACAAGAACAAAAACAAACGGAACCACAATCAACAACGAGAAATGCGCAAGCAACATGATGCAAGACATGTATGATATGCAAGATATGATATGCGATGCATATGCGTGCTCCGGAAGGAAAATGATGAACATGGCAGTAACATGGCAAACCAAGCATGCCACTGGAAAGATGAGATGATTTCGGTCGAAATCGATATAAAGATCACCGGAATCGGATGCACGGTTTGCAAATGGCAAGCAAAACAAGAATGACACTAATCTGCGATAAACAGCAAGATAACACCTAAAATGTAACAAACAACAATGCTACAGCACCCCAACATAGTAACAAAGCACATGGTAGTAATCTACAGGAGATTCTTGACAAAAGATGAACACTGAGCTACGGTTAGTTCACAACATATCAAGCTCAAACAAGCATGGCAAAAGTGCAAAAGATTACAGGTTCACAGACTTAGTGAAAAACTGGACATTGCAGAAATCAGCATCAGGTAGCAATGTTCAGAGCATGAAATCAACATGCTAAAGGTACTTAACATAGCAAAACAAGGCATGGTAGTGTTCTACTAAATGCACATGACAAAAGTCCCTTACTGACCATAAGCCAAAAAGGACCAGAAGATATGATGGCAAGCATCTAAACATAGCAAGTTCCGTTATCAGGTTCCAGACTTAACAGAAAACAGAGCATGGCAGAAAAATTAATATGTAGGCCTCTTTGTGAGCTTGATGCACTCACTACAGAGAAACTCATGACAAAACAAGCATACCTACAGAAAGATGGCATGTTTATGAAGCTATCCATGGCAAGAAAAATTACATAGCATGTATGGATCAACTACAATAAGCTTGGCAAGATTGCAAATCATGTCAAGAATCTGCCAGAAATATTTTATAGCAAAAGTAGAGCAAGATTGAGTCATGCTATGGCACTCCATAATTGCAAACAATTGCTGGAATGGATCAATTACAACTATATCTACAAACATCCTTAGTTAACATCTCCAAAATATGCATGGATCTCTCTGTAGCATCAAGTTTACATGGCAACAAAATTACAGCAGACGAGGACTTAGAGAAATCACTAAGTCCCTGAAATCAGAAATATTACGGGGCCTACTTTGCATGCTTGTGCTAGTCACCACAGAGATCACAAAAATACATGGACTATACCACTGGAAAGATGGCATGGCATACTTCAAAACACATGTAGAGTTCATGCTCAAAAGATGCATAGATTTAATGATACAAAAAAGACAAATCTCCAAGTTCTGTCAAGAACCAGAGAATAACAGCAACTAGCCCTCTTCCAACGAAGATTTGAGTATTAAGATGACCTCTAATGAACATGGTGCAATTGAACAAAGTGAAGAGCATCACGAGATGAACAATTTGACATATTATACGCGCGAATCAGAGCTACACGCACGAAGTTATAGCATCAGGAACAGGAGCACATGCGGATAAAATTCTGGGACTTGGAAGAAATAACGAGGACGAGAAAGTCAACGGCCTCACCAGATCTGGATCGAACGACGTCGCCACAGGAGCTCGAGCCCGAGCCCGACGGCGGCGAGGCAGGGCCGGCGGAGCCCGGCGCGGCGAGGGGAGAAGGGGCCGACGGGGAGGGAGGCGGCGCCGGAGGCGGGGG
>NC_057805.1:89989635-90004119 GCF_018294505.1 Triticum aestivum
GGGGGTCGCCGGCGGGGGCGGCGAGCGCCGGCGAGCGCCGGCGGAGACGTGGCGACGGGGGCCGGTGGCGGCGGCGCCCGACGGTGATGGCGGCGGCGGCGCCCGGCGGCGCGGGTGGCGAGGCGCCCGGGCCCGGTTCGGCCCGGGGCGGGCCGGCCGTGGGCTCGCGGGCCGCGGCGGCGGGGCGCGGGCGAGACGGCGGCGGAGGACACGTGGCAGCGTGTGATTCACGGAGGGGTGGCGATTGGACGTTGTCCGGCGCGGGCGGACGCGTCCGGCGCGGCGCGGAGGGAGGAGCTAGGGTTTGTCTGCAGTTGTAATTCGGGATGCCCACATATATATAGGTAGAGGGAGCTAGGAGGCTCCAAATGAGGTGCGGTTTTCGCCCACACGATCGTGATCGAACGACCTAGATCATGGAAGAGAGTTTGGTGGGTTTTAGGCTGGTTTTGGAGGGGGTTTTTGCTGGACACTCAAATGGACTTTGCGGATGCCCGGTTAACCGATGGAGTACCAAACGACCTCCGAATGGAACGAAACTTGACCGGTAGTCTCCGGGTGGTATATTAAGACCACTTGACAAACCTCGGTCCATTCCGAGAAAGTTTCACACACGCACACGAAAGAAAACAAGAGGGGTGCACCGGAGGAGATAGGAGCGCCGGATTGGAAAATGGACAACGGGGAAAATGCTCGGATGCAAGATACGAACACGTATGCGAATGCAATGCACATGATGACATGATATGAAATGCATGACATGGCAAAATACAAAACGAAAGACAAAACCCGACAACGGAGGGAAAAACATATCACATAGCCGGAAATGGCAAGAGTCGGAGTTACAAATATGGCAAGTTACATGCGGGGTGTTACAACACTCCACCACTACGAGAGGATCTCGTCCCGAGATCTAGGACTGAAAGAACTCCGGATATTCGGAACGGAGATGGTCCTCGCGTTCCCAGGTGGCTTCCCGGTTGGAATGGTGCGACCACTTCACTTTGAGGAATTTGATAGACTTGTTGCGAGTCTTGCGCTCAGTTTCTTCGAGAATAGGAACTGGGTGCTCATGATAAGACAAATCTTCTTGGAGGTCAATCTCTTCGAAGTTGATAGTGCGCTCAGGTGTCTTGAAGCACTTGCGGAGCTGGGACACGTGGAACACATCGTGCACGTTCGCGAAGTTGGAAGGAAGTTCAAGTTGATGGGCGAGGTCGCCTCTTTTGCCAATGATCTTGAAAGGACCCACGTATCTAGGGGCAAGCTTCCCTTTGATACCGAAGGGACGAGTGCCTTTCATTGGAGAGACGCGGAGGTAGACATGGTCTCCGATCTCGAAAGCCAAGTCACGATGCTTACTATCATAGTAGCTCTTCTGACGCGATTGCGCGGTTTTGAGATTATCACGGATGACTTTACACATTTCTTCAGCTTCAGTGATTAAGTCATTGCCAAGAAGTTGGCGTTCACCAGTCTCTGACCAATTGAGAGGAGTATGACACTTTCTGCCATAGAGAATCTCGAATGGGGCCTTGCCCGAACTCGCTTGGAAGCTGTTGTTGTAGGAGAATTCAGCATAAGGAAGACAATCTTCCCATTTCATGCCAAAGGAAATGACACAAGCCCTGAGCATATCTTCCAGAATTTGATTGAATCGCTCGACTTGGCCACTAGTTTGAGGGTGAAAAGCTGTGCTGAAGCGAATGTTTGTGCCCATGGCCTTCTGGAAGGAGTCCCAGAACTTAGAGGTGAAGATGCTTCCACGATCAGAAGAAATCAATTGTGGAATGCCGTGCAAAGAGACAATTCTGGAGGTGTAGAGCTCTGCCAGCTGAGCTGCTGTGATGGATTTCTTGATAGGAAGGAAATGAGCCACTTTAGAGAGCTTGTCGATGACAACGAAGATAGCGTCATTTCCGCGCTTGGACTTGGGAAATCCAGTCACGAAGTCCATTTCGATATGATCAAACTTCCATTCCGGAATAGCAAGAGGTTGGAGGAGACCAGCTGGTCGTTGGTGTTCTGCTTTCACTCTTCGGCAGACATCACATTCATTCACGAATTGAGCAATTTCTCGCTTCATTCGAGTCCACCAATACGACTGCTTGAGGTCATGATACATCTTCGTACTTCCAGGATGAATGGAAAGGAGAGAATTGTGCGCCTCGTTCATTATGACTTTCCTTAGATCACCTTTCGGAACCACAATCCGGTCCTCGAAGAACAAAGTGTCTCTGTCATCAATGCGATAGCACTTGTATTTGGAAAGACCCTTGTCGATACCATGTTTCACCTTCTTCACCATGGCATCAAGGAGTTGGGCCTTACGAATTTGATCTTCCAAAGTAGGAGATACAATGAGGTTGGCAAGAACGCCTTGAGGAACAACTTGGAGATTCAGCTTGCGGAAAGCTTCACAAAGATCCGGTTGGAAAGGCTTGAGGATTAAGCTGTTGCAATAAGCTTTCCTGCTTAAAGCATCTGCAATGACATTAGCCTTGCCTGGAGTATATTCAATACTCGGATTGTACTCTTGAATCATTTCGACCCATCGAGTCTGCCTGAGGTTGAGGTTGGGTTGAGTGAAGATATACTTGAGACTCTTGTGATCAGTGAAAATGTCCACTTGTCTTCCCAACAAGAGATGTCTCCACGTAACCAATGCATGGACAACTGCCGCCAACTCAAGATCGTGAGTGGGGTAGTTCTTCTCGTTGGGCTTCAACTGCCGAGAAGTATAAGCCACAACTTTCTTCTCTTGCATTAACACAGCACCGAGACCTTGGAGAGAAGCATCACAGAAAACTTCATACGGCTTGGATTCATCAGGAGGAGTCAAGACAGGAGCTGTGACTAGTTTCTGTTTGAGAGTGTTGAAAGCAACGTCACACTCAGGAGACCAGACATACTTCACATGCTTCTGTAGGAGGTTGGAAAGAGGCTTTGCAATTTTGGAGAAATTCTCAACGAATCTTCGGCAATAGCTTGCAAGACCCAGAAAACTGCGGAGCTGCTTGACATTTTGAAGAGGTTCCCAATCCAGAACTGTGGACACCTTCTCGGGGTTAACAGCGATGCCTTTGGCAGAGATGATGTGATCAAGGAAAAGAACTTCATCGAGCCAAAACTCACATTTGGAGAACTTCGCATAGAATTGATACTCTCTGAGCTTGTCGAGCACCAATCGCAAATGTTTGGCATGATCCTGCTTGTTCTTGGAGAAGACCAAGGTATCATCGAGATACACCAGAACGAATTCATTGGTATAGGGGTTGAAGATGAAATTCATCATCCGAGAGAACACTGGAGGAGCATTGACAAGGCCGAAAGACACGACAGTATATTCATAAGAACCAAAGCTTGTTCTGAATGCTGTCTTGGGAATATCTTCTTCACGAATGCGAATCTGATGATAACCCATACGAAGGTCAAGCTTCGAGAATACTTTAGCCCCTTTGAGTTGCTCAAATAGCTCATTGATGTTGGGAAGTGGATATGTTCTTGATTGTCTTCTTGTTCAATGGACGGTAGTCGACACAAAGTCGGTCCGTGCCATCCTTCTTCTTGACAAAAAGAACACCACAACCCCATGGTGAAGAACTCGGTCTGATCAAACCCAGACGTTCTTGTTCATCGAGCTGTTTCTTCAATTCCTTCAGCTCGTTAGGTCCAAGCTTGTATGGACGCTTGCAAACGGGTTCAGTGCCAGGCTCTAGTTCGATAACGAACTCAACTGGCCGATGAGGAGGCATTCCCGGAAGCTCTTCTGGAAAAACATCTTGATACTCGCAAACGACTGGAATTTGAGAGATGGCATCCAATTCGCCCTTCTCATTGAGAGAGAAAAACCGAATGGTTTCATCACGAGCGGCAAAAATAATCACATCCTCAGACGAGTGTGTCAATTGAATTTCCCTGGCAGCACAATCAAGTTGAGCCTTGTGCTTAGAAAGCCAGTCCATCCCGAGAATAAGATCAATATCCGAGTCACCAAGAACAATTGGAGAAGACTGAAATCTATAGTCGCCCATCTTGATGGAGACATCGGGAGCAACCAAACTAGACGACAAAAGCTTACCCGGAGAAACAACTTGCATAACTTTGGATTAAATCTCTGTGTCAACATTGTGCTTCGATGCAAATGGTTATGACAAGAAAGAATGCGATGCACCAGTATCAAAAAGAACTTTTGCAGGAATATCATTAACTGAGAGATTACCCATTATCACATCAGTAGATTCCTCCGCTTGAGCTGCATTCATCATGTTCACCTTTGCAAACTTTGGATTATGCTTGACCACTGCATTGCTGGAAGATCTGACAGGAGGAGGAGGAGGAAGACGCCTCTGGTTGAAGCACTTGTTAGCATAGTGACCTTTCTGCTGACATTTGTTGCAAGTCACCTCTGAGAGTGGACGGTGATAAGGAGCATTGGACTTTGGAGCTTGATTCTGAGACTTGTTCTGATAGCCAGAGTTGGAAGAGTTTGAAGAACCATGGCCACCTTTGTTCTTCTGCTGGTAAGGCTGACGAAACGGAGGAGGAGGGGGCAACCAGAACTTCTGTTGCTTAGCTATCACAAGTGAGGAAGAAGAAGACTGAACTGCGTCTCTGACTCTCTTCTTAGAAGCCTCACACTTGAGCTGAGCAGCCTCTTGCTTCAGTGCCATATTGTAGAATTGATCAAAGTGAGTAGGCTCAACAAGAACGAGAGCTAACTGCAGATCCTCTTTAAGGCCACCTCTGAAGTGATAGATCATGCTCTTCTCATCAGGAACGTCTTGTTTAGCGAAGCGAGCAAGTTTCTGAAACTGAATGTTGTATTGATACACAGACATGTTTCCTTGCTTGAGATTGCGGAACTCCTCACGCTTGCTCTCAACAACACTTTGTAGAATGTGGTGCGCTTTGAAGTCCCGACAGAAGTCAGTCCAAGTAATCACACGACCTCCTCTGGAATCTTTGTATTGCTGAAACGAATCAGCAGCTTGGTCCTTGAGCTGGAAAGAAGCGAACTTGACAAAGTCCTCAGGCCTGACATTGCTACATTCAAAATGCTTGTTGATGTCCACGAGCCAATCATCGGCATCCGTGGCCTCGGCACAGTAGCTGAAAGACTTGGGCTGATTAGCGAGAAACTGGTTGAGAGTGGCAAAGTGAAACTGATTGTTGCCTTGACCTTGATTGCCTTGCCCTTGAGTACGTTCTTGCAAGAGTTGCAGAATCATCTGAGCATTGGCGTTGGTGGCTGCCATGATTGCTTGCCATGCCTCCGGAGGTGGAGGTGGTGGCGGAGGATTCGCTTGACTCCCTTCATTGCGATCCGGATTCTGACGCGTTGGCGGAGCCATCCTGAAGAGGGTGACATCCGTTAGCATCTTGATAGACAAAAGATAAGTAGAATCAACGGATAGAAATTGCAACATATAGTCTTCACAATAAACATTCGAACGAAGATGAACGAATGAATTCCGTAGTAAATCATCACACTTCCATAAGTTGAGAAGCCACTTGAAAAAGATATGGAATGAACAAATGAATTCGAAGAAACTCGAATACCACAATACAAAATAAAACAAAGTATTGGCTTGCAGAATAAGCCGGAGCAAACATATGATAGATATTTCGTCCGAAGTTTTCGTGGTGGGGCCCACACGGGCTCAATCGTACAACACCATCATGTACAAGGCTGTGCACATGACATACGAAGCGTCCCCGAGTCGGCAAAGCCATGGACTCTTTAAGACACAACGAGACCACTGTAAAATCAACCGTATACAGGCGGACCACTAGACGTCGAACCCCAATCTCATATCATGCATCTGTCGGAAGGATATCCGAAGGCTACTTGAATTCCCACTTATAAACTCCCGAAACTTTCTGGTTATGCAATCTGGTGTAGGGGATACAGGGGACACAAAATATATCAACCAAACTAACAATCCCTAGATCCAGCTGTATCCATCCGTCAACACATAACCAAGAAACCTTCGGAAATCGTTTACCTCAACCTTCAAAAAAACATCCATTATACAAGTCATGGCAATACTCCCGAACTCCCGCCCCAGTACTGGGTGGTGTCGAGGTGATCTCACCAACAACTGCATAAAAGAGATTTCGATGTCGGCGAAACTCAGGTATTCCAGAACTGCAACGATAAAATTGTGACGACAACACCTCGGAGCTCAACTCCCCGGGACACTGCCACAACCCCTAAATGACAGGAGGCACCAAGAACAATGTTCTCGTCACAAATCGATCGGAACGATTCCAAGATACCCGCGTGATCCTAATTTTTTTTTAGTGAAATTTGAGGGGAGAATAGTCAAAACTTCTACGTCAGGAGACCTCACCAGAGCGACGAAGGGACCGAGGAGTAAAAAGAATCCTACTCTCCGATATATATAATCCTAAGACTCAAAACATTTTTATTCTAGACTCAACAACGCCAGCGATTCGATCAAGCAGGGGGCTCCTAAGTCGGGGTTGGCTCTGATTACCAACTTGTAACGCCCACGATGCGGCTATATCTCTAAGTCGTGCCTTGACACGTGGGAGATATAGCCGCATCGTGGGCGTTACAGAAGGCGACCTTGTGCTCCGGCTGATCCAGCGAACAGCCGGCCAGCACAAGCTCTCGGCCCCTTGGGAAGGCCCATTCGTAATCATCAAGGCCCTAGGCAACGACTCCTACTACCTGATCGACGCACAGAAGCCGAAGGCACGCAAGAGGGATGATTCCGGCAAGGAGTCGGAACGACCATGGAACGCCAATCTCCTGAGAAGATTTTACAGTTAAAAGTAGTATGTAGCACGCTACCTTTTTGTATTAAGTACAAGACAACGGGCCCCCCGAGGCGCACTCGGGGACTACCCTCTTTTCATCTATGGTGGCCGCCCCCAAGTCGGGGTCCTTCAAGTCATGCTCCGCCCGGTCGGGGAGAAATTGGCGATCCGCTCCCGCTGTCCCGGCCACAGGTCGAAGGAGAGGGCTCTGCCAAGACGTGCTGACTGGTCAGAGTTGGCCAAGAAAAACTTGGCGACAAAACTAAAAGAAGAGAAGATAAAGAAAGCATACCATAGGCGGGGGATTGGCACGGGAGTACGGCTCCTTGCCAAACTGCCACTCTGCAGAGAGCTTGCAGTTCGCGAGATAGTTCACCATATGAGCCACCTCGTCATGAGGCATCTCCTTGGTGCACATCCGACTCGGATCGAGTTGGCCGCTCATTTGACTGATCAAATGAGGGCGGCTTTGAAGCGGGAGCACCCGGGGCACCACGAAAGCGGCCAGCAGGTCGGACCCAGTCAGGCCCTCCGACTGGATCATTACCCGGAGTCAGGCGACGGCGGCGGCTCCAGCCGGCGACAGCGTCCTGGCCCGATAGGACCACTGGGGCCGCCTCCCAGCCGGCGGGCCGGCTACGTAAGCTGGCAAGTTGACATAGGCGCCTTGCGGGGCGACGTTCTTCACGTAGAAGTACGATTTCTGCCAGCGCTTCACCGACTGGATCAGCGTGATGACAGGGAAGGGGTTGTCGGCTGCTGGCCTCCGCATCGCGATGAAGGCGCCACTCTGAGCCGGCATGCCCTGCATGCGGGTGCCGAGATTGGAATGGAAGAATTCCCCCTAGAGCTCGAGGGTGGGAAGAACGCCAAGAAAGCCCTCGCACAGAGTGACGAAGGCGGACAGCAGCACCACCGTGTTTGGAGTGAGGTGGTGCGGCTGGAGCTGATAAAATTCGAGGAAGGAGCGGAAGAAGGCGCTCGCGGGCAGGCCGAGGCCGCGCAGGAAGTGCGAGCGAAAGATTACCCGCTTGCTCCGGCGTGATCTCCTTCTCCGGCGCGAGACGGACCTGCACCTGGTCCTTGCTGGGCAACCGCCGCGTCTTGCGGAGGAAGTCGATGTGGTCCGCGTGGACGTTGGAGCCGTCCCAGTCTCCGCCGTGCTGCATGATGGCAAGAAGCTGACGAGAAAGGGTGCGGCGGCGGAGAAACCACAGCCCCGCGGCGGCGAGGTTGCGGGGTAGTGCGAAGATTGGTGGGACGGCGCGGCGGCAAGAGGCTGCTGCGATGGAAAGAAGGAGGAAGAAGATGGCGGAGAGAGGATGAGCGTGCGAGCGTCTGCCGCTCCCCCTCCTCCCCTTACTTATAGCCTCGTGCGGCGAAGCCGAGGAGGCGAGGCGTGGGGGGAACGTGGGATTAACTGCGCCCACTCCCCCACGTCCCGCGATTATAGCGCCCTAGCGACGTGCAGAAACTGCCGCCGGAAGGCGAGCGGCCCGCTTTGGGCCACAGAAAATCGGTGCCTAGGCCTAGGCGTGGAAGTGGTGGGCCCCGGCCTGCGGTGGCGTCCCGTCGCGCGCGTGGGCTGGCAGGCCTTTTTCAGCCGGAAGGTGCCACGTGGCGCGCGGGCGGCGAGCGGCCGGCCCGCAGCCTGGCGAGCGCACCGGCTGGCTCCCGCCTTCAGACTTCAAAAATTTCGCCAAGATGGCGCACCCAACCGAAGCCGGCTCCTAGCGGCTGGCTGGTCAAGATAAGAAGCTGACCGAGCTTCTCGACCTCCTCTCAGCCTCGAAGCCCAACCAGCTTCGGGGACTACTGTCAGAGTAAATGGCCACGGGTAGCCTAACCGACTCCCCCTGGCTCTTCAAAAAATTACCAGGCCAATCGGGCCTTCAAGCATCCAGAGCACGGGGCCGCCTTCCTCTGGCCGGCTATCACCAAGGCCGACTACCAGAAGGCGACCCGGCCTCAAAAACCTTCCCGAAGAGAGCTACGAGATGGGCGACTCCAGGAAGCCGGCCCCAAGAGGACCGACTCCCAGAAGCTGGCCATGAAGAAGGCCGACTCCCAGAAGTCGGCCAAGGCAGCACCCTCAAGGGCTGCACCCACATAACGGTGACGAGACGGGGCGTGGCTACAGGAAAACCTGCCACCCCCCGAATGCCGGAGCACGCGTGGCCACAGTACGCCGTATGGGTCGGCCATCCCCCGTCCGGCGCGACACTGTTGCCATGTTGTCCATGACACCACCCACGACAGGCGCCAGTACGGCCCGCGGGCGGCGGGCCCCTTCAGCCAGAGAGATGCTCGAAGCCGGCCAAGCCTCCTCCAGTCAGCCTGGGGCATAGCCGGCTCCCAACAGCCGGCTAATCCCCATCCTTGATGTATGTGCATCATTAAGGAGACAAGACGAGGTAAGGCTACAGTGAGAGCCCGCAAGGCAACGGCACTGTGGCCATGCTTACCTCGACAAAGCCCTCATCATCAGAGGCAAGGCTACAGTAATCAGCCACCGACAAGACCCCTAGGCGGTGGGGCCGGCAGCCGGCGGGACCCACCAGTCGGCGGGCCCCAGCGGTCGGCGGAGAAGCCGGCGAATACAGACACTGACGGCTAGGACCCGCGTCCAGCCGGATTACCATTGTACCCCTGGGGGGTAGGCCTATATAAACCCCCGGGGCACCCATGCAAAGGGTTGATCTCTAAGATAGTTTTAGCCACCACATAGAGGGAAGAGGAGAGCTAGCCTTGCCTTTCTTCCTCCTCTAGCCAAACAGCTCAAGGAGCACTTGTAGCTACTTGTGTTGATCTAGTGATCATGCGGAGACCCCGCAGAGCAGGACTAGGGGTGTTATCTCCACGGAGAGCCCTGAACCTGGGTAAGATTCGCCGGCGTGCATGTCTTCGCCTTATCCCGTTTCCAGGCACCGGCGATGTCTTACTGGCTCCCATAATGATAAGCCACCCGTTGGCATATGTCGCACCTACCACCCGACAGTTTATGGGTGATTCCGAAAAATGGAATATTTGATAATAGCTCCCTAATATTGGGAGGATAAGTTATAAAGAGAAATCACCATGTGAATTCCCTCGATTTAAATGTATCGAAGATCCATAAAATTTATTATGTGAGTTTTAGAACGGGTTGCAAGATGACATGATGCAATGCAAATGATGCAATGATGAATGCAACAAACCAACAACTCACACGACGAATCTTGGAATCCATGGAAAGGCATCTGGATCGCCGGTCTTGGGGCGTCACAACTCTCCTCCACTTACAAGAGATCTTGCCCCGAGATCTAGGGATGGAACTGGAGGGAAATGGAAGAAGGAAGAGGTAAAACTAAGTTGCTTCTTGGACAAACGAGTGTAACCAATGAACCTTGAGAGGTTGAACAACTTGAAAGAAAGAATACAACAGAGACAAACAAGATTGCAAACACTCCGTTAGAAAAGGGGAACAAGGAACATTGCGAAAATCTTGTAGGTTGAAAGACATGAAATAAGAGCTTAGGGGACAAGATAGATTTTAAAGCCACTCAGGTTAAATGGATAAGCAAGGAAAAGAACATGATCTTGACAAAACGAGACGATGGGTCGAAGAGAGCACTATCACAATGCCTCCGGTAGAAATGAAAGAATGCAATGAAAAGAACGGAGAAGAAAACAACATGTTCTACCTCAAATGAATTTGAGAGAGCGTCCTTAAAAAGAAGGATTGAACGGAGTTGTTGGAAGATCAATACGAAAGGATATGATCCTCATGGGCTTATGGAGACATCCCAGAATTATGAGGTGACAACCTGCCACTACCAAAAGATTGATTAGCTGAGAGGAACGAAGAGATGGAAAAACTTCTTTCACCGCGAGAATAGGAGGACACTTGGATCATTGATAAACACCTTAATAGCGACATTCTTTAGGGAAGGCTTTAAGTGAAATCTATACCAAGATAGCACCAACGAAGAAATTATTAGGTTGAAAAGATCTTGTGAACGAATTGAAAATGATGGGTTTAAAATATGTCACTCTTGAAAACTTGTGAATCATGAAACACGAAGGGAAATTATCAAGAATGACATAACACCACCTCAAAAGATAATCTAGAAGAATTGCAGTTCGGAATGCAAGATGAAGAATGTTGAGCTCCTCCAATAAGAATTTTGGCGAACACTTCGATAAGGAATTAAATCCTTGATGAACCACCATGAAGAAACTCTCGAAGAACTCTGGATAGATAAAAAGATGGTCGCAAAGAAAGCAAGCTTGAAAAGAATAAGATGAATCCTTGCATTGATTAGATGGAGCTTCGCGATGATATAACCAAGAAAACTTGTAACTCTGGAAAAGAAAAGCTGAAGCATCTTGAACCGAGAATGTGATATGACGACAACTCCGGAAAGAAAGATGAATCACTTGGATGAAACAAGAATAAGAATTATGTTATGTGTATCCTTCACCAATTTAAATTGATGACAAGCAACGGATTTTCCATACTACTTATTCTATAGAAAGGATTAAGAGAGATATAGCATAAACTTGAGAAGGGTCTTCAATGATCCGCCGGTAGGATTGAAACAACGAATAAATTAATACGAGAACATAGGCAGAGGAATCTTGAACAAACCGCCGTAAGAATTGAAAATGAAAGTAGCAAAGGCACAACTCACCAGGAAGAATTGGAAAACGAATGAAGATAGTTGAGGGGATTTAGATACATGAGAACGAAGAGATCAAGAGCTGACTAGAGGATACTTGAACGCTGCACCGGTAAGATTTGGAGAACAATAGTTACACGCTGAGAATGAAGAATTATGACATGATGACCTTCGTAGGAAAGAAATGGAAACAACTCATGAAATGCTCCGGATGGTAAGAAAAGAATTTTCACAATCAAAAACAATTATGAGAGGATGGCATAAAGCTAGAACCACGCATCTTCGGAAGAACGGGTAAGGATTTAAGAGGAACTCCTCTTAGGTCTTCATAATCCGAGAATGACGACGAGAAACACCACCATGAATTGTTGAGGCACTCCGAAATGGAGAATAGAAAGGTTGAACCAACGATGAAAAGAATTTGAAAGTGATCTCGGAGAAGGCAACTGACTGATGAAAATTCATTCTTACGTCAAACTTCGAAAAGAATTTGGGAATAGCTCCGGGAAAATTAGAAGAGTCAGATAAGATCCTGGGAAAAAAACCTGTGGGTTAGGGCCCACTCAAAGATACACCGTTGAATGATTTAAAAGAGAGATTGCGCCGGTTGATTTAAATGGCTCAAAATAGATAACAACCTTGAGATATCTTGAACGGATTAGGAATGAAAACGCGAGTCTCGTGAGATATCTTCAACACTCCGGAACAAATGAATAGCGAGAGGTGAATGATTATTTGGTGCACCGGAATGAACATTTGAAACGAGGAAAGGATATGATCGACAAAGCTTGAATTGAATCCACCGGAGAAAAAAAGAACGAAGAATAATAAACTTGAAGCTCCGTTAGTATCTTCCTGAGAATCACCGGATAAGAACATTGTCGAAAAAGAATGGAGAGACTTCCCATCGATAAATGGATACTTGATTAAGAAATTTGAGTCCTTGAAGGAAAAGGGTGGGAGGGCGGGAAAACAAAGGCAACTTGGGACAAATGGAATGGATACCGTTGAGAAAAAACTTAGAATTGATCTTGCGAATGTTCGAATGATTGGATGCACTTGAAGAGAAACACGCCGGTTGGAAAAGAATTGGCATGACAATGTCGATGATCGAAAGGATTAGTACTCCCATAGAAATATGATAACACCACTTAGGAAAGGTATGACTTGACTTCGAAGCAACTTGAATACCACAATCTAAACAAAACAAAGGATTTGGCTTGCGGAATAAGCCGGAAACAAACATATGATAGAGATTTACCCAATCCCATATCATGCATTTGTCGGAAAGATATTCTCGGAGCTACTTGAATTCCCACCTATAAACTCCCAAAACTTTCTGGTTATGCAATGTGGTGTTGGGGATACAAGGGAAGTATAATATCTCACCCAAACTAACAATCCCTACATCCAGCTGTATCCATCCGTCAACACATAACCAAGAAAACTCCGAAAATCATGTACCTCAACCTTCGAAAAGCATCCGTTATACGAGCTATGGCAATACTCCCGAACTCCCGCCCCAGTACTGGGTGGCGTCGAGGTTATCTCACCAACAACTGCATAAAAGAGATTTTCGATGTCGGCGAAACTCAGGTATTCCAGAACTGAAACGATAAAATTGTGACAACAACACCTCGGAGCTCAACTCCCCGGGACACTGCCACAACCCCAAAATGTCAGGAGGCACCAAGAACAATGTTCTCGTCACAAGAATATCGGAACGATCCCAAGATACCCGCGTGATCCTAAAAAGTAATTTAGTGAAATTTGAGGAGAGGAAAGACAAAACATCTACGTCAGGAGGCCTCACCAGAGCGACAAAGGGACTGAGGCGTACAAAGAATCCTACTCTCCGATATATATAATCCTAAGACTCAAAACATTTTTTGTTCTAGACTCAACAACGTCAATGCTTCGATCAAGCCCGGGGCTCCTAAGTCGGGGATGGCTCTGATACCAACTTGTAACGCCCACGATGCGGCTATATCTCCCACGTGTCGAGGCATGACTTAGAGGCATAACCGCATTGTGGTTTTGTCGCAAGAAGGGTCATCTTCACACAATCCCATGTAATGGACAAGAAAGGGATAAATAGAGGGTTGGCTTACAATCGCCATGTCACACAATGAACAAATAATTCATACATCATTCAGAGTACACACATAGTCCAACTACGGACAAATCCAAAAGAAAAGAAGATAAACCCAACTGCTAAATCCCCGATCGTCCCAACTGGGCTCCACTACCGATCATCCGGAAAAGACACATAAAAACGACCAAGGTCTTCGGCAAACTCCCACTTGAGTTCGGTAGCATCACCTACACTGATATCATCGGACCTGCAACTGTTGTTGTATTAATCCGTGAGCCACGAGGACTCAGCAATCCCATTACAATGGGTATCAAGACTAGCAAAGCTTAATGGGTAAGGAAGGGGTAAAGTGGTGAGGTTGCAGCAGCGATTAAGCATGTATGGTGGCTAACTTACGAATACAAGAGTAAGATGAGAAACTACGCAAACGATCGCAAACTAGAAATAACCAAGAAGTGATCCTGAAACTACTGACGTTCAAACATAATCCAACCGTGTTCTCCTCTCGAACTTCCCCGAAAAAAGACAATCACGGTTACGTTGGTGTATTTTAATTGAGTTTACTTCAGGTCCTCTACAACCGGATATTAACAAATTCCCATCGGCCACATAACCGCGGGCACGACTTTCGAAAGTTTAAACTCTGCAGGGGTGTCCCAACTTAGCCCATGACAAGCTCACGATCCGCAGAGACAATCCTCCGTCGCGGGACATCCGATCAGACTCGGGGTCCGGGTGCACAAGACATTTCGACAATGGTAAAACAAAACCAACAAGACCGCCCGAATGTGCCGACAAATCCCGATAGGAGCTGCACATATCTCGTTCTCAGGGCACACCGGATGAGTTAAGCTACGAGTAAAACCAGCCCTCGAGTTTCCCCGAGGTGGCCCCGCAGGCTGCTCGGTTCGGACCAACACTCAGAGGAGCACTGGCCCG
>NC_057805.1:90004357-90020154 GCF_018294505.1 Triticum aestivum
TAAAGATGACCCCCGGGATGGCGACTCCCTACGGAAAAGTATAGGTGGTGGTTAGGCAAATGGAAAACCAATGTTGGGCCTTGCTAGAAAAGTTTTATTCAAGGCGAACTATCAAGAGGGTCCCATACCCCTCATCGTGTTAGGGACGCAAAATCAAGGAACATAACACCGGTTTGACGGAAACTAAGACGGCAGGAGTGGAACAAAACACCAGGCATAAGACCGAGCCTTCCACCCTTTACCAAGTATATAGATGCATTAATTAAATAAGAGATATTGTGATATCCCAACATAAACATGTTCCAACATGGAGCAATCTTCAACTTCACCTGCAACTAACAACACTATAAGAGGGGCTGAGGAAAAGCGGTAACATAGCCAAACAACGGTTTGCTAGGAAGGTGGGTTAGAGGCTTGACATGGCAATATGGGAGGCATGATAAACAAGTGGTAGGTAGCGCGACATAGCGATAGAACGACACAACTAGCAAGCAAAGATAGAAGTGATATCGAGGGTAATGATCATCTTGCCTGAAATCCCTCTAGGAAGAAGACCGAAACCAAGAAGTAGACGAAGCAATGTAGTCGAACGGATCCTCACAATCGCAACGTAACTGGAACTATCAAGGAGAAGCGCAACCGGAAAGAAGAAAACATCATGGTAAACAACCATCACATCAACATGTCATGATGCACAAAGTATGATGCATGTCCGGTTTAAAGAGGCATGGCATGGCAAAGTGCAACAAACAACACTATAAATTAAGTAGAGCTCAATATGCAACGAGTTGCATATTGACGAAACACCACATTCAAGTTATTTAGTTCACTCTTGTTTATGTACCCGACAATATTAAATCTTATTAAACATGGCAATAGGGTGAAGCATAAATAAACTAACTATTTAGGCAAGTTTAAATGAGGCCGGAACAACAAACAACAATTTCGGTAAATCCCCACATGTCCTTTAGCAATTTAATGCAAGCAACAATTTTAAACATTTTAAATGTTGTTATCATGATGCGGATGACATATACAAGTTTATGCATTTTTATGAAAACGTTGGCATGAGCACGTTATGAAGCATTTGGTCAACATGGCGGAACGAAAGGGGTGCCACGCGACGACAACGGAAATGGTGGCACGGCAACATTCAGATGATCCGACAACTCATCAAGATGTCGGTGCAAAAGAAAATGTTGATGAACGGAGCATGCAAAAGATGGTGGGGGTGATCCCGGTTACCGGGTTCCCACGGGTCGACGGCATGCGAAACTAGGAGGAACGTGCAATGACAACTCGGACACGGTGCAATCACGGGCATCTCATACAACACATGCATTCGTTCATGGCGGCCGTCCCGGCGGTTATACCTTTGAAGCATGCGTTTTGGGCGGACGGGTTCGAAGTGGAAGTAGTTGTTCACAGGTCGTCGTGGGAAGTAGTGGCACACGTGGCGGTGTAGTGGAAGTAGTTGTACATGGTAGCGACGGTAGTCGAACTTGGCGAACCGGAGAGGTACACTTGAGTCGTCATGGGAACTTGATGAATCCGAGGTCTTCGGGGTCGACGGTAGTTGTACATCTCATAGTGGAACTTGACGGATCCGAGGACTTCGGACATCGTGGTACTTGGTGATTTCGGAGACGGCGGAAGACGAACTTGGCGGTCCTCCTTGACCTGGTACTTGGCGTCCTGTGCAGCAACCTTGCGATGCACAGTGGCAGTGGTGGTCTTGGAGGTCACGGTGGAGCTCGGGTCAACGGTGACGAAGGCAGGGGGTGCGGCTGCGAAAACGCAAGGCCAGCAGGGCCATGCAGAAAGGGTCGGTCAGGCGGCAGCGAGGGAGCTGCTGGAGCCCGCCGGAGTAGCTGCAGGGAAGGCATTGCGGCGCTCGGTGGCCACCAGGAGGAAAAGCAGAGGAGGTCGGCGCTGGTCGTGGTCACCGGCGGCGACCGGACGCGGGGAGGCACTGCCTCGGGCGACGAGGTAGCTCGAGGAGGACCTCGGGAAGGGAGGTGCACGGCCGGAGGGAGGTGGAGCAGAGGACGGCAAGAGGAGCCGAGCGCGCGGGAGGTTCCCTGAACGCGTGCTCGAGCGTGGGATCGAGCAAAGGGAGGGGATCTGGCGCGCTGCCGTTGATGGAAGGGGCACGACGACGGCGAGGAGTCCGACGGGGCTCCGGCCTGGTCCACTTCTCCGGCGAGGGCGGAGCGCGGGGTCTGGCGCTGGAGGCACACGGATGCAAGAGCGAGGGGATCGGGCGCGATGCGTGGTTTCTAGGGGTGGCGGCGCGACCACCAGCTCTAACCCTAGCCCGACCGATCCCATCGCTCGATCCCCTCGTCTCTCTCCCTCACCTTCTCCCTCGCGCCGCCACCCCCAGAAAAGAAATAGAGAGAAGAAAAGAAAGAGAGGGTTAGGGAAAGGATCTGCGCAGTGGATAATTTTCCCGGACTCATAAAAATGAGCTTAACCCCAGAAAAATTAGAAGTGGCATGATCGAAAGATATAACTTCAAACTCATTTGAATTTAATTCAAATGGGTTTGAACTAGGACTTGGTAAAAGGAAGGTCTAGAAATGTTCAGATTTTTGGAGGAACCTCGGTAAATGGGAAGAGAATTTTGGGCAAGGTTTTGAAGTCAAACTGGAAGTAGAAAAGAGATGGGGAATATTTGCAAGTGTGTTTATGGGTGATTCCGAAAAATGGAATATTTGATAATAGCTCCCTAATATTGGGAGGATAAGTTATAAAGAGAAATCACCATGTTTAATTCCCTCGATTTAAATGGATCGAAGATCCATACAATTTATTATGTGAGTTTTAGAACGGGTTGCAAGATGACATGATGCAATGCAAATGGTGCAATGATGAATGCAACAAACCAACAACTCGCACGACGAATCTTGGAATCCATGGAAAGGCATCTGGATCGCCGGTCTTGGGGCTCCACGAGGTACGGGCGAAGGGATTGCTCTGCCTGCGCCCCTTCCCCTCGCCGACGGGCACAGCTACAGCGGGGGCACTCGGTCCGGGGCGAATCGCCGCCCTCCGGCTGCCCCCACCACGAGAGTGACCGTAACGCGTGCACCTCCCTCGAGGCGGGTCGACCAGGCCGCTACGCCCAACGGAGCTGTTGGCCCTCAAGCGCCTACGCCACGTCACCATGCCATCCAAATGGCCGCCTCGCAACAGCAAGGACGTGGTGCTGTCGCCGCTGGCACCGTCAGGAGCCGAGCGACGGTGCGATCCACATCATCATCACCCATGCCAAGCACGGCTACGGAAGCCATGGCGCTGGCCCAACTGCTACTGAGGTTTCCGCCGGCTGCCGAGCAGATGGACGAGTGGTGTGCCACCATCCAGAGTCTGCTCGGTTTCGCCGAGGCTGGGGGCTCACAATGAGCTGGCCACCACAGCCTCCCCAAGTGACGATGACGGCTCGTGCTGCTGGTCATATGGAAGGGGCCACCCCCATGGTACAGTCCCCACCACGGCTACCAGCGCGAGCGCGGCAGAATCAAGAACCTGACGACGTCTCGATGGCCTCCTCTGACCCTCGAGCACGTCCAGGCCAACGGCGAGCCCCGGAGGACACGCGAAGGGGAGACGCGCACGTCATCATCGAGCAACGCCACGACAACCACCGTCGGGCCAATGGGTGCGACGATCCCGACGTTGAGGAGCCTGCGCTCGAGGTTGGCGGGTGCCTGCCTTTCGAGGTTGGGTGCCCTACCTTTACTCGTGAGCTACGGCAAGTCCATTGGGTGTCCATTCGTATGTTGAAGCCAGAGATACCCGAGAAGTATGATGGAAGGCTAAATCCGGCAGAGTTCCTGAGCATCTACACCATCGCTGTTCAGGCTGCCGGGGAAGAGATGAGAAGGTGTTTGCCAAATACTTCCCTTTGGCACTCAAGTCCAATGTGAGGTCTTGGTTGATGCACCTTCCGGAGAACTCCATTTCGTCATGGGCTGACCTATGCCATGCATGAGTTCATTGGCGCCTTCGCTGGCGGTCATCAAGAACCAGGGTGGCCCAGCGATTTGTAGCTTCTCCAGCAAAAAGAAGGAGAGACTCTCTGGAAGTACTTGCAGAGATTCAGCAGAGTCCACAGGAACATCCGAAATATCCATCTAGCAGCTGTGATAGCTGCCTTCGAATCCAATGTGTGTAACCGCAAGATTCGTTCCAAGATGAACGTGCGGTTGCCCAAGACTGTGAAGGAGCTTTACACTTTGGTGGACAAGCATGCTCGGATGGAGGAGGGAAGGAAACTCCCAGGAGAAGAGAATTGCATCAACGTTGACTCAGAGGACGACGGCGAATCCACCAGTCAGAAGAAGAGCAAGAAGCGCAACAAGAGTTGCAAGGATAAGGCAGTGATGACTGTTGAAGGATCGGGCTCACCAAGTACCGGCACGAAGGCTAAAGCCGAAGCACCCGGCAAGGAGGCTGCCGTGTGCGCTGACTGCCGAGAAGCTGCTGCTGCCGAGAAGGCTGGGAAAGGTGACGGGCCGTACTGCAAGATTCATCGGACCAAGGGCCACGACCTTCAAGAGTGTTATCAGGTTGAGCAGCTCGTCAAGAGGCAGAGAGCAGAATATGAGAAGCGTGATAAAGAAAAAGGTCCGAATGTCGCTGGCGGTAAGGGCCGAGGCGGTGAAGCAAATAGCCTCGGCAAACCCCTCCGGAACCAAGAAAGACCCGCCAGGGGCCGAGAGAAGGAATATTGCAATGATGAGAGTGATGGAGGGGATGAAGAGGAAACTAGTGAGCAGGAATTCCAGAAGGCCACTGACGCTCTGTGTATTGACGGGGGTGAATCCCTGCACTCCTCTCACCGCCAACTCAAATGGTGGGCACGTGAGGTCAATGCCATGGAGCCAGCGCCAGAGCCTCGGAAACCACTCAAATGGTCACACACACCCACCATCTTTGATGAAGAGGACCACCCTGACCGTACCACTATGGTAGGATGTTTGCCATTGTCGGTCTCTCCAACAATTCGCAACCTCAAGGTCACAAAGATGTTGGTTGATGGCGGGGCCGGGTTGAATCTGATTTCCCCAAAGGTCATCGGCAAACTTCAGATATCATAGGAAGAGCTAAAGGTCACGGGCACGTTCCAAGGAGTTAATCCCAGCAGGAGTCATCCTAAGGGAAAGATCACGTTGCGAGTGACATTTGGAGGGGAGCTGAACTATTGGACTGAGAAAATTGTGTTCGATGTGGTCGACCTCCCCCTGCCGTACAATGGGATCCTTGGACGCCCTGCCCTGGCTAAATTCATGGTGGCATCCCACTATGCCTACAACACCTTGAAGATGCCTGGCCAGTAGGAGTCATTTCTATCCCATCAGATGAGAAGGACGCAATTCTTTGCGTGGACAAGATGTACCGGGACGCAGTCGCGGCAGAGGCAACGGCAGCAGTGGCTCCTGCCAAGGAGAACAGAGGAAAGAAGAAGGATAGCAGGGACACTGGCAAGAAATCCGGGAAGCGTACCTCTTCGGAGTACGCTGCACCTGTTGATGACTTGCCGGAGAGTTCCAACAGCAAGAGGTCCAAGGTTGCTGCAACCCAAGTGAAGAAGGTCCCGATAGGGCTGGCTGGCGTTGATGGTACCTTCACTATCAGTGCCACCCTCGATGATAAATAGGAAAGCGCGCTTGTTGCCTTCCCGCGGGAGAATATCGATGTGTTTGCCAAGCAACCATATGATATCCCCGGTGTTCCCAAGGAGGTAATCGAGCACCACCTAGCTGTCTGCCCACACGCCCGACCTGTCAAGCAGAAAGTTCAGAAGCAGGCCTTGGAGAGGTAGCAGTTCATTGCAGAGGAGATCAAGAAGCTTGAGGCAGCTGGTCTGGTCAGAGGAGTGCTACATCCAACATGGTTAGCAAATCCAGTGGTTGTTTGGAAGGCTAACGGGAAATGGAGGCTCTGCATAGATTTCACCTATCCCAACAAGGCTTGCCCAAAGGACCCATTTCCCTTGCCGCGCAGCGATCAAATTGTGGATTCCACTTCAGGCTGTGATTTGCTCTCCTTTTTGGACGTGTATTCCAAATATCATCAGATCTTCATGTCCAAAGAAGATGAAGAGAAGACCTCATTCATCACCCCATGTGGTACGTACTATTTTATCCGCATGCCATTCGGATTAAAGAGTGTCGGGTCTACGTTTGCAAGGGTAGTCCAGATTGGTTTTGAGCCACAACTGCACAGAAACATTGAGGCTTATATGGATGATATTGTGGTCAAGACCAAGGATAGAGCTACCCTCATCCAGGATTTGGAAGAGACATTTGCCAATCTGCACAAGATCAACTTGAAGCTCAACCCGGAGAAATGTATGTTTGGCGTTCCCTCCGGCAAGCAATTGGGTTCTTTGTATCCCATCGGGGGATCAAAGCCAACCCAGACAAGATCAAAGCTATGAAATAGATTGAAGCGCCCAGGGCAGTCAAGGATGTGAGGCGTTTGACAGGGTGCGTTGCCGCGCTAAGCAGATTCATCTCCAAGTCTGCCGAGCGTGCCCTTCCGTTCTTCAAAATCTCGAAGAGGGCAGGACCCATGAAGTGGACCCCAGAAGCAGATGCAGCTTTGCAAGAGTTGGAGGCCTACTTACCCTCTGTGCCCACTTTGGTTGCCCCCAAACCACAAGAGCCATTGTTGCTATACTTGGCAGCAACCAATCAAGTGGTTAGTGCAGCCTTGGTGGCACATCGGGAGGTGGAAGAAGCAGAAGGTGAGCAAGGACCGACAGAGCCAGGCAAGGATCAGGGCAGAAATGGGCACGACAGCGAGGGTGACCCCAAGGATGCGGCAAAGAAGAAAGTGGTGCAGCGCCCAGTGTACTTCGTCAGTTCCCTGCTACAGGGAGCTAGATCGAGGTACTCTGGCATGCAAAAATTGATCTTTGGCCTCGTCATGGCCTCAAGGAAACTGCGCCACTACTTCCAAGCCCATGAGATCACAGTTGTCACTCGCTTCCCATTGCAAAGGATACTCCGAAACCTTGAGGCTACCGGCAGAATAGTGGAATGGGCTTTGGAGTTGTCCAGCTTTGGCCTGAAGTTTGAGAGCACATCACCAATTCAGAGCAGGGCATTGGTGGTGTTTATTGAAGAATGGACGCCAACCCCTGATGAGGAAGTGTTGGAAACAATTATCGCCGACAAGAAAGCGCCCCAAGAATGGATCATGTATTTCGATGGTGCCTTTTCCTTACAAGGTGCAGAGGCTGGCGTGCTTCTCGTTGCCCCCTCCTGGGAGCACTTGAAGCACGTCGTCCAGATGCACTTTGCCCGAGAAGAGGCGACCAACAATACAACAGATTATGAAGGGCTCCTTGCCGGGCTTAGGATTGCTGCGTAATTGGGGATCAAGAAGCTGATCACTCGAGGAGATTCACATCTTGTGGTGAGACAAGTCAACAAGGATTACCAAGTTCCATTGATGGAGGCATACATTGAGGAAGTGAGAAGATTGGAGGAGCGCTTTGACGGATTGCAAGCAAAGCACGTACCCTGTGCAGAAAATAGCATAGCGGATCATCTGTCAAAGTGTGCTGCACAGAAGCTACTTCTGGAACCAGGAACTTTTGTTCTCCATCTTACTCAGCCCTCCGTATCCCCAGCAACAATGGCCCATAAAAGGAGAAAGATGGACTCCGGTAAGCCTCTCCCGGTAGAGCCTCCTGGGGCTCCTGGCAGGGACCCTGCCGGAAACAACTCCTCATCACCTTCCGGACCGCACCCTCCGGCCGGGCCTATGGTCCCTGTGAACGAGGAACGTGGCCCCGCAGTGGAGGAGGTGCCGCTAGTCCTTGTTGCCGAGCCTCAGGCTCCAACTTTGGCAAGGCACATAGTCCATTTCCTCCAAACATGAGAACTTCCTGATGACCAAGATGAAGCTGAAAGAGTAGCCCGGAGGGCCAGTATGTATCAGTTTGTCAATGCCACTCTGAAGGAGGCCCAATGGTGTGAAATTGAAGTGCATCTGTCGGGAAGAAGGAAAGGAACTGATGGCTGAGATACACAAAGGCATGTGCGGCTCCCACATTGGATCAAGGGCATTAGTTGGGAAAGCATTCCGACAAGGATTCTATTGGCCCACAACCCTCCAAGATGCGGTTGAGCTAGTCACCAAATGTGAAGCCTGCTAGTTCCATTCCAAGAACATCCACCTGCCTGCTCAAGCTCTTCAGACAATCCCTTTGTCATGGCCATTTTCGGTCTGGGGGCTCGATATCCTCGGCCTTTTCCCCCGAGCTACCGGGGGCTTTGAATTCTTGTTCGTCGCTATCGACAAGTTTACAAAGTGGCCGGAAGTCGCTGCCGTGAGAAAGGTGACTGCTCAGTCAGCTATCAAGTTCTTGAAAGAATTGGTGTGTCGTTTTGGAGTCCCGGCAAGGATCATTACCGACAACGGCACCCAGTTCACGAGCCGCGCCTTCATGCAGTATGTTCATGCCCTCGGAAGCAAGATCTCATTTGACTCTGTCGCACATCCCAGGAGCAATGGGCAAGCTGAGAGGGCGAACGCTGAAGTCTTGCGAGGACTCAAGACAAGAACCTTTGATACGCTGCAGAAGCACGGCAGGCGGTGGATCGATGAGCTACCGGTAGTTCTCTGGTCCCTCAGAACGACAACAAACCGAGCTACCGGGCAGACTCCCTTCTCCCTAGTCTATGGGGCAGAAGCAGTTATCCCCACGGAACTCATTTATGGGTCACCTCGAGTGCTTGCCTATGATGAAGTAGCGCAAGATCAACACCGGCGTAACGATGCTGTGCTACTCGAGGAGAACCGTCTCCGGGGTGCTATGCATGTTGTACGCTATCAGCAAGCCCTGCGTCGCTATCACAGCCGCAGGGTTCATGCCCGGTGTTTTGAGGAAGGCGACCTTGTCCTTAGGCATGTTCAGTCCTCCAAGGGTACAAAGAAGTTGACGCCAAAGTGGGAAGGCCCTTACCGGGTAGTTCGAGTCACCAGACCTGGCGCAGTCCGTATGGAGACCAAAGATGGCATTCAATTGCAAAACTCATGGAACATTGAGCATCTCCGCAAGTTCTACCCGGAAGGCGCGACTGTCGGGACCTGCCCGGCAGCCACCCTTTTGTACATGCCTTGCATCAGTTGCATGTAACCCCTTGTACAAAGCCAGGCGATGACCCTGAGCAACAGAGAAATAAACAAGGCAATGGGGGGCCCCCGACCAAGTTGCATGCATGCATAAGCATTCCTAGAGAATTGCATAAGCATTTCATAAGCATTTGCATATGCATATAGATAGGGTCGCATCTTTGCATCATTTCCATCTGTGTGAGGCTGCAGGTTCCTGCCGTAAGCTTGGCCTCTACCGGGAGTTGGGAAGATGAACCAACACTGTGATCTCCGGCAAGCCAAACAGATAAGTTCTATCCTCTTGTCCATAAGTGTTCTGTAAGATGAAACTTGTGCATGAGAGAACCTCGTCGCTCTTTAAAACTTAGGTGCTCCCATCCCTAGACTTGAACGTTGCTTCGGCCAGGATGGTCGCAGTGTCCTTTGGTGAAAAGAGATTGGCGGGGGGCTGGTCCCTTTATCTATGCCCGGTAGGCTTAGTTCTTCGGCAGCAATAAAAGGGTACCGGCAGGATAGCCTGCCGGGGAAGACTCGTTTATTTAAACTAAAGAGGTATTCCACCTCTGCATGGACATATACATGCACGAGTTTCCGACAAGGTTCATCTTTTTCATTAATATGCTGATAATACAAGTACAAACCTTACAAAACACAGACATGGACTTGAGAGATTACATTATTTGAACTAAAATTTGGCAAGTGCCTACAAGTTTTAGATTGAAAAGAGATAAGTGCCCCGTGATGCCCTCTCTTGTCCCTCTCCTCCTAGGCATGGTGGTAGAAGGTGAAGGGGGCAAAAGGGGCACCTGAGCAGAAGCCCAGCCTGACTCCGTCGGGCTCCAGGAGAGGTAGCCTAGCGGGGGCAGGAGGACGTTGGTGAACGCGTCGATGGAGAGCATGGCGGAGGTGACCCGTCAACCGCCACCACCAGGGCCAGCGGGACATGGCAGGGCTAACAGAGCTGCAGCCTGAGAGGAAGCCTGCCAGGGTCCAGCTGGAAGGCTGCTGGAGGAAGTCGGGAGGCACCATCCCCACCTCCACACCCAACTCCTCGGCAAATCGCCTTGCCGGAAAGGAGATACATGTGCAAATGATAGTGCTACTGTCTGATGAAGATGGTGCGGGCGACGCTCAGCCGGAGTCAGAGTCGTTGCCCACCCACTCGCCACCGTCGTCATCACTGTCACTATCCTCCTCGTCGCTTTCGCTCGAGGAGGACCTTTCGTCATTGGTGGAGCTCTCCGCGCAGCACCCTAAGCGAGTTCCCGAGCGCCCAAAGATCTTGACGGAGAGCAGGCCGCTCTCCATTACTTTAAACGAGAGAACGTGCCCCTTCGACAAGCTATGGGCATGAGCGAAGGTCTTCCAGCCACGGCGGAGGTACATAACATGAGGAGCAGGGAAGTCAACATCTACCCACATACCTCCATTCCCACAGCCCCTCATGTGCAACCTTAGCGCGCACGGCTGTTCGAGCTCCATTACCCGTGCAAATGGAGTGGGGAGGCGGAGATGGCCGCATGGAGGCTTGTATAGCCTGATGACGAATTCCCGGGGCTGGTCTCCGACGTGGCCTTCCATTGGAGGAGGAGCCTCCGATGGGGGCGCGGCCAGAGCCTCCTCTCCCTCCAGCGCCACGGCGATCGCGACCTCGCCCCCTCCCTCCTCCTCTCACGGCGGGTTCCACCTCCGTGTGGTCCAGAGGAGGAGGGCTGCGCTGTCGAGCAGAAGCCCTCGTCACCGCAGCTGGAGCTCCGCCGCGCCCTCTTCCTCTCACCATGGCAGGCAGAAGAAGATTGGGGAGGAAGAGGGAGAAGTGTGTCTAAGCAAACGCATCATTCCCTGCCCCCCTTTTTATAGGGGGACTGGGTAGGGGGCTGGCCTCCCACAGGGAGCGGCCGCCCCGCTCCTCCGATATAGCCTCCCCGCACCTCCAATGGCTTGGGGAATAAGGGTCGACCCTCTGCTCCAACCAAAGACGCCTTGTATTCTACCATGGCACCCGTCCTCGTGCTCTGTACGTCCACCACCTACCCTACTCAATGCATGAAGTACACGTGGCGAATGCGCTCAAAGCAGGGAGCAAGTGGGATGGCAATTTTTGCCCTGT
The DNA here is from genome assembly GCF_018294505.1 of Triticum aestivum. Taxonomy (NCBI): domain Eukaryota; kingdom Viridiplantae; phylum Streptophyta; class Magnoliopsida; order Poales; family Poaceae; genus Triticum; species Triticum aestivum. Next base: position 90,015,606 of record NC_057805.1, read on the forward strand.
GATCATGGGGCGTGGGTAATCCGCGGGCCACGATCTGAATTTTTCCGTAACGTTGTGCATGACGCGTGGGAAAACCGGAAACTGGCCCGGGTTCAAGATTAATGAAGAAGCAAAGAAGACCCCAAGAGGCCAGTTTCTTCCACACCCCTGCCCATGCACTTATTAGGACCTACCCCGACGACAGTCGACAGCACGTTTGGGGCAGGCCCGTGGGCTTCTGCTGGTGCAACAAACCCTGGGTCTATTGCCCATACTGTGCACAGGCATGGGAGCAAGATTACTGTGGCACCCCGATCCGCATGGAGCAGGGGGGCCTTCGCACGTCAGCCCAGGATAACACCTAACGCACGACAGGTCCATAATACAACATTCCAGGTACAGTAATATTCATCAAATACATGTGCATAAGGTTACATCATTGATGAATACAATTATCTGGCATAGCTCTAAGGCTATTTAAATGGCAGTGGAAGTCAATTTAAATGGCGGCGGAAGTGTTGGTTTGGCAGCACAACAACTCTGGCTGGGCTCCAGAACTCACAGGACTGGCAAGGTTACGGCCTAGCACGACGGATCAAGCGAACAATTCGGATACGACCTACAAAACTGGCATGACATGCCAGGTCAGTACATTGAATGTACTTGCAAGACAACCAAATACATAGCATCCAAACAAGCAGAAGACAAAGCAAGAACCAAGCGTATGCAACAACCTATCTCATATCAATTACTAAACATGGCATGATATAGATCAACTGAGCATGAACAACCTCATAGCATCTACTAACATGACGGTAGCATGGCATATCAAAACATGCTTATAACATGGTAATAGCAAAACATAGCATATCATCCCAATCATGGCATAATTTAACATATAAGTCAAAGCATGGCATGGCATCATGAAACTATGCTGAAAATAAACTACCGATCATATCCAATGCAGACATAACATGATAACTTTATGCAACCATCTTTTGTTCTGCCATGGTTCTTTAAATACAAATAACAACATAATACTCATGCAATGCAACCAAACTTGTGCACCAAGTCCTTCGGAATCTCTTCCCAATGGGTTGCCTAGCAACCGAACGGTGATCACTCACGGATCACAAACGGAACCATACTCGGTTCAACGGGTTACCTTGTAACCAAACGGTGATCTTTCCGGCGATCACAACCATGACCAACACTTGTGTAACGCCCACGATGCGGCTATATCTCCCACGTGTCGAGGCACGACTTAGAGGCATAACCGCATTGTGGTTTTGTCGCAAGAAGGGTCATCTTCACACAATCCCATGTAATGAACAAGAAAGGGATAAAGAGTTGGCTTACAATCGCCACTTCACACAATGCATAAATAAATCATACATCAATCAGAGTACACACATAGGTCCGACTACGGAACCAAAATAAAAGAAGACAACCCAACTGCTAGATCCCTGATCGTCCCAACTGGGCTCCACTACTGATCAACAAGAAAAGAAACAACACAACAGACAAGATCTTCATCGAGCTCCCACTTGAGCTCAGTTTCGTCACCTGCACTATCATCGTCGGCACCTGCAACTGTTTTGGAAGTACCTGTGAGTCACGAGGACTCAGCAATCTCACACCCACAAGATCAAGACTATTTAAGCTTATAGGAAGGATGGTGTAATGAGGTGGAGCTGCAGCAGGCACTAAGCATATATGGTGGCAAACATACACAAATAAGAGCGAGAAGAGAAGCAACGGAACGGTCGTCAACTAGTAATGATCAAGAAGTGATCCTGAACTCCTACTTACGTCAAACATAACCCAAGAACCATGTTCACTTCCCGGACTCCGCCGAAAAGAGACCATCATGGCTACACACGCGGTTGATGCGTTTTAATTAAGTCAAGTGTCAAGTTCTCTACAACCGGACATTAACAAATTCCCATCTGCCACATAACAGCGGGCACAGCTCTCGAAAGTTTATACCCTGCAGGGGTGTCGCAACTTAGCCCATTATAAGCTCTCACGTTCAATGAAGGATATTCCTTCTCCCGGGAAGACCCGATCAGTCTCGGAATCCCGGTTACAAGACATTTCGACGATGGTAAAACAAAACCAGCAAAGCCGCCTGGATGTGCCGACAAATCCCGATAGGAGCTGCACATATCTCGTTCTCAGGACACACCGGATGAGCCAGACGTCGGGTTGGCATAGACCCTGGTTGCCCAGGGGGCGCCGGACATCGCTCAGTTTGGACCAGCACTTGGAGAAGCACTGGCCCGGGGGGGGGGTAAAATAAAGATGACCCTCGGGATGCGCGACTCCCAAGGGAAAAAGGCTAGGTGAGGCAAATGTAAAACCATGGTTGGGCCTTGCTGGAAGAGTTTTATTCGAAGCGAACTGTCAAGGGGGTCCTATAAATCACCCAACCACGTTAGGAACGCAAAATCAAGGAACATAACACCGGTATGACGAAAACTAGGGTGGCAAGAGTGGAACAAAACACCAGGCATAAGGCCGAGCCTTCCACCCTTTACCAAGTATATAGATGCTTTAAATAGGATATATTGTGATATCCCAACATATCCATGTTCCAACATGGAACAAACTTCAACTTCACCTGCAACTAGCAACGCTATAAGAAGGGCTGAGCAAAAGCGGTAACTTAGCCAAACAACGGTTTGCTAGGAAAAGATGGTTAGGGGCTGACATGGCAATATGGGAGGCATGATATAGCAAGTGGTAGGTAGCACAGCATGGCAATAGAACGAACAACTAGCAAAGCAAAGATAGAAGTGACTTCGAGGGTGTGGTCATCTTGCCTGCAAGGTTCTCGGAGTTGTCGAAAGTTTGATCCTCGTAAGCGTACTCAACAGGTTCCTCGTTCACGAACTCGTCTCCCGGCTCTACCCAAACAAGAACACAAGCAACGGAACCACAATCAATCACGGGAAATGCACAAGCAACATGATGCAAAACATGAATGATATGCAAGATATGATATGCGATGCATATGCGTGCTCCGGAAGGAAAATGATGAACAAGGCAGTAACTTGGCAAACCAAGCATGCCACTGGAAAGATGAGATGATTTCGGTTGAAATCGATATAAAGATCACCGGAAACGGATGCACGGTTTGCAAATGGCAAGCAAAACAAGAATGATACGAATCTGTGATTAACAGCATGATAGCACTTAGAATGCAACAAGTAACAATGCTACAGCACTCCAACATAACAACAAAGCATATGACAGTAATTTACAGGAGATGCTTGACAAAAGATGAACACTGAGCTACGGCTAGATCACAACATAACAGGCTCAAACAAGCATGGCAAAAGTGCAAAAGATATCAGGTTCACAGACTTGGTGAAATACTGGACATGGCAGAAACAGCATCAGGTAGCAATGTTCAGAGCACGAAACCAACATGCTACAGGAATTTAACATAGCAAAACAAGGCATGACAGAAATCTACTAAATGCATATGACAAAAGTCCCTTACTTACCATAAGCCAAAAAGGACCAGAAGATATGATGGCAACCATCTAAACATAGCAAGTTTCGTTAACAGGTTTCAGACAGCAGAAAACAGAGCATGGAAAAAACAGACATTATGAGGGCATCTTGGTGAGCTTGATGCACTCACCACAAAGCAATGCATGATAAAACAATCATACCTACAGCAAGATGGCATGTTTATGAAGCTATCCATGGCAAGAGCAAGTTTATAGCATGTATGAAAAAACTACAACAACCTTGGCAACATTGAATAGCACGTAAACAATCTGCCAGAAACATTTTATAGCAAAAGAAGAGCAAGATTGAGTTATGCTATGTCACTTCATAATTGCAAACAAGGGCACGAATGGATCAATTACAACAATATCTACAAAACATTATTACTTACCATCTCCAAAAGGAGCATGGATCTCTCTGTAGCCACATGGATACATAGCAACAAAATAACAGCGGTCACAGACTTGGAGAAATTACCGTCTCTGAAATCAGAAACATCACGAAGCCTAGTTTGCATACTTGTGCTAGTCACCACAGAGATCACAAAAATAAATGGCATACACCTCTGTAAAGATGGCATGGCATACATCAAAACACATGTAGAGCTCATACTCATAAGATGCACAGATTAAATGCAACAAAAATAACAAATCACCAAGTACTGGTAAGTAACAGCAGATAACAGCAAATAGCACTCTTGGACCAGATATTTGGGCATCAAGATGGACTCAAATGAACATGGTGCAATGGAACAAAATGAAGAGTATCTCGAGGCGAACATTTTGATATATTACACGCACGAAATGGGGCTATATGCAGAGAGTTATGATGTAATGAACAGAGGCATGTAATGTAAATATTTCAGACTTAGAGAAAATCGAGAGGGGGAAGAAGTCAACCGTCGGCGTTGACTGGATCGGGATCGAGCTCGGGGACGACCGGAGTTCGTCGCCGGAGACGGAGGAGAGGGAGACGCGGCGGCCGGCGTCGGAGGAGAGGAGCCGCGGGAGGAGGCGGCACCGGGCGGCGGCGACGCGGGAGGGCGGCG
>NC_057805.1:90020661-90028616 GCF_018294505.1 Triticum aestivum
GTGGCAGTCCCTGGTTGGCCGCGGGCGGCGGTGGAGAAACGTCCGGCGTCGGACGGACGTGTCCGGCGCGCGGAGGGAGAGGGTTAGGGTTTTGGACTGCGAATGTATTTCGGAAGGGGAGGTGTATATATAGGTAGATGGAGCTAGGAGACTCCAAACGGAGTGCGGTTTTCGCCCACACGATCGTAATCGAACGACCTAGAGCATGGGAGTGACTTAGAGGGGTTTTGGGATGTTTAGAGAGGGTTTTTTTTGCTGCAACACATAGAAGGCATCTGCGGTTACCCGGTTAACCGTTGGAGCACCAAACGACCTCCAAATGGAACGAAACTTGACCGGTGGTCTAACGGTGGTATACCAAGGCCACTTGACAAGCCTCGGTCCATTCCGAGAACGTTTAACACCCGCTCACGAAAAGAAACAAGAGGGGTGCGCCGGAGGAGGTGGGAGTGCCGGATTGCAAAACGGACAACGGGGAAAATGCTCGGATGCATGAGACAAACACGTATGCAAATGCAATGCACATGATGACATGATATGAGATGCATGACATGAACAAAATGCAACACGGAAAAACAAAACCCGACCACGGAGGGAATATCATAACACATAGCCGAAAATGGCAAGAGTTGGAGTTACAAATATGGAAAGTTACATCCGGGGTGTTACAACACTCCACCACTACGAGAGGATCTCGTCCCGAGATCTAGGATGGCACCGAAGAGAAGCAGAAGAGGAAGAGGTAAAACAAAGTTGCTTCTTGACATACGAGTGAAACCATTGAACCTTGAGAGGTCGCAAAGCTTGAAGAAATGTCACGACGGAGGTGAACAAAATTTAAAACACTCCGTTATCAAAGAGGAACAAGGAACATTGCGAGAACCTTAGTAGGTTGAAGGACATGAAACAAGAGCTTAACGGATCAAAATTAATATGAAACACACCGGTAGAAAAGAGAAACAAGGAACACCATGTGAACTTTGGAGTTAAGTGACACGATAGATATTTAAACCACTCCGGTTAAAACAAGATAGGGAAGGAATAAGAATGATAAAATTTGGGCAGCACTCCGACTAAAAATGGAAGGAATTGAACATGATCTCGACAAGATGAGAGGATACTCGATGAATTTACCAACACACTGCCTCCGTAACTAATGTAAGAATGGCACAAGGGGTAAGAAAGATTTCAGACATCACTCCGGTTGAGAAGGGAGGCAAAACTTGACAGAATGGGAAGAACTTGAAAAGAGGGCACGACACTCCGGTTGGAAATGGATAAGCACGAAAAGAACATGGTCCTCACAAGCCGAGAAGATGAGTGAAGAGAGCTACATCACAATGCCTCCGGAAGAAATAAATAATAGAAGATAGATCCTTGGAATAAAGAATGTAGAAGAAAATGACAACTTCTGCCACAAATGAGCTTGGAAAGCATCCTTCCAAGAAGGTTATAACGGAGTTGTTGGGAAATCAACAACGAAAAGAACAAGCTTGTAGTGGGCTTATGAAACACATCTCAAAATTATGAGGTGACAAACGGCCACTAACGGAAGCAATTGCTTGCTTGAGATCAACGAAGAGATGAAAACTTCTCTCGCCGAGAGGATAGGAGAAAACTTGGATCATTGATAGACACCACAATTAGCAACATTCCCAATGGAAGGCTTTAGGTGAAATATAACACAAGATAACTCCAACGAAGAGATTGGTGGATTTAAAATATCTCATTCTTGACAACATGTGAAACATGAAACATGAAAAGAAATTGTCAAGAATGACATATCACCATCTCAAAATATAAGATAAAGAGAATTCGGAATGCAAGATGAAGAATGCTTGAACTCCACAAAAACAAAACATGTGTTGAACACCATGTTTATCTTTGAGTATAGCTTGGCGGATCTTAACTCCGTGAGAAATCTTGACGAACAATTGAAGAAAGAAAGGGATCCTTGATGAACCACCATGTAGAGCCTCCATGGAGAACTCCGGTAAAAAGGATGATAAAATGAAAGAGAAGTTGAGAACACAAGGTGAAGCCTTGCAATGATTTGGGTGGAGCTTTGAAATGATATAACCGAGAAAAACTTGGAACTCTGGAAAGAAAATGAACAAATGAGATCAAGAATTTTGATGAATCTCCGGAATAAGGAATTGAATTTTACTCGATGAAACAAGAATAAGAATTACAATATGCGTATCCTTCACCAATTTAGATTGATGACAAGCAACGGATTTGGCATACCACTTATACTTGTAGAAAGGATTAAGAGAGATATAGCGTAAATTTGAATAAGGTCTTCAACGAATCGTCGGTAGGATTTGAAAGAACGAATGAGTTGATACAATAATGAAGGAAGAGAAATCTTGAATGAACCACCGTAAGAATTTGAAATGAAAGTAGCAAAGGCGCAATTCATCGGGAAGAATTAGAAAACGAATAAAGATACTTGACAGAATTTAGACACAAGTGAAACGAAGAGATCATGAATCGACTAGAGGATATTTGGACGATGCACCGAAAGAATTCGAGAACGATAGCTGAAAGCTGAGAATGAATAATACTTGAGATGATGGCTCCGGAGAATCAACCTGAAAAGACTCCTGAACTGCTCCGGATGGGTGAAAATAATTCTCACCATCGAAAACAATTATGAGAGGACGGCATGAAGCTAGAACCATGAATCTTGAGAGAACGGATAAGATTTGGAGGAAAAACTCTTCTTCGGTCTTCAAATGTTGAGAATGATGACAAGAAACACCACCATGAATTGTTGAGGCACTCTGGAATGAAAATTGGAAAGGTTGAACCAACGATGGAAAGAATTTGAAAGATCTTGGAGAAAGACATTTGACTGATGATAATTCATTCTTACGTCAAACTTTGCAATGAATTTGAGAATAACTCCAGAAAAATTAGAAGAGACAAGTAAGATCCTGGGAAAATACCTGTGGGTTAGGGCCCACTCAAAAGAAACACCGTTGAAATGATTACTTGAAAAGGAGATTGCACCGGTTGAATTAAATGGCTTGAATGAGGTAACAACCTCGAAATAGTTAGAATTGATGCGGAGTGGAAACACGAATCTTCAGAGATATCTTCAGCACTCCGGAACAATTGAAATAGCAAGCGGGGAATGATTAAGAGGTACACCGGCATGAGAAAGCATTTGAAACAAGGAAAGGAATGTGACCAACATTGAAGGCTTGAATTTAGTCTACCGGAGAAGAAAAAGAAAGAAGAATAATAAACTCGAAGTTTCGATAGTATCTTCATGAAGAATCACCGGGTGAGAACATTGAAGGAAAACAATGAAGAGACTTCACGTGAATAAAAATGGATACAAGATTAAGAAATCTGAGTCCTTGAAGAAATGGGTGGGAGGGCGGGAAAACAAAGGCAACTTTGTACGGATGAAACAAACACCGTTGAGAAAACTTAGAGTTGATCTTGCGGATGTTGAAAATGATCGGATCCACTTGAAGAGAAGCACACTGGTTGGAAATAGAATTGGGATGACACTCTTGATGACAAAGAAGGATTAATATTCACATAGAAATATGAGAACACCGCTTAGGAAAGGTATGGATTCAACATTTGACTTCGAAGCAACTCGAATACCACAATTCAAAACAAAACAAATTATTGGCTTGCAGAATAAGCCGGAACAAACATACGATAGAGATCTCGTCCGAAGTTTTCGTGGTGGGGCCCACACGGGCTCGATCGTACAACACCATCATGTACAAGGTAGTGCACATGACATACGAAGCGTCCCCGAGTCGGCATAGCCAAGGACTCTTTAAGACACTACGAGACCACTGTAAAACCAACCGTGGAAAGGCGGACCACTAGACGTCGAACCCCAATCTCATATCATGCGTCTGTCGGAAAGATATCCTTGGAGCTACTTGAATTCCCACTTATAAACTCCCGAAACTTCCTGGTTATGCAGTCTGGTGTTGGGGATACAGGGGACACAAAATATATCACCCAAACTAGCAATCCCTAGATCCAGCTGTATCCATCCGTCAACAAATAACCAAGAAACCTTGGAAAATCGTGTACCTCAACCTTCGAAAAGCATCCGTTATACGAGTTATGGCAATACTCCCGAACTCCCGCCCCAGTACTGGGTGGCATCGAGGTGATCTCACCAACAACTACATAAAAGAGATTTTCGATGTCGGCGAAACTCAGGTATTCCAGAACTGCAACGATAAAATTGTGACGACAACACCTCGGAGCTCAACTCCCCGGGACACTGCCACAACCCCTAAATGTCAGGAGGCACCAAGCACAATGTTCTCATCACAAAACCATCGGAACGATTCTAAGATACCCGCGTGATCCTAAAATTTTTTTTAGTGAAATTTGAGGAGAGAAAAGTCAAAACTTCTACGTCAGAAGGCCTCACCAGAGCAACGAAGGGACTGACAAGTAAAAAGAATCCTACTCTCCGATATATATAATCCTAAGACTCAAAATATTTTTGTTCTAGACTCAACAACGCCAGCGATTCGATCAAGCAGGGGGTTCCTAAGTCGAGGATGGCTCTGATTACCAACTTGTAACGCCCACGATGCGACTATATCTCCCACGTGTCGAGGCACGACTTAGAGGCATAACCGCATTGTGGTTTTGTCGCAAGAAGGGTCATCTTCACACAATCCCATGTAATGAACAAGAAAGGGATAAAGAGTTGGCTTACAATCGCCACTTCACACAATGCATAAATAAATCATACATCAATCAGAGTACACACATAGGTCCGACTACGGAACCAAAATAAAAGAAGACAACCCAACTGCTAGATCCCTGATCGTCCCAACTGGGCTCCACTACTGATCAACAAGAAAAGAAACAACACAACGGACAAGATCTTCATCGAGCTCCCACTTGAGCTCAATTTCGTCACCTGCACTGTCATCGTCGGCACCTGCAACTGTTTTGGAAGTATCTGTGAGTCACGAGGACTCAGCAATCTCACACCCACGAGATCAAGACTATTTAAGCTTATAGGAAGGATGGTGTAATGAGGTGGAGTTGCAGCAGGCACTAAGCATATATGGTGGCTAACATACGCAAATAAGAGCGAGAAGATAAGCAACGGAACGGTCGTCAACTAGTAATGATCAAGAAGTGATCCGGAACTCCTACTTACGTCAAACATAACCCAAGAACCGTGTTCACTTCCCGGACTCCACCGAAAAGAGACCATCACGGCTACACACGCGGTTGATGCGTTTTAATTAAGCCAAGTGTCAAGTTCTCTACAACCGGACATTAACAAATTCCCATCTGCCACATAAGCGCGGGCACGGCTCTCGAAAGTTTATACCCTGCAGGGGTGTCCCAACTTAGCCCATTATAAGCTCTCACGGTCAACGAAGGATATTCCTTCTCCCGGGAAGACCCGATCAGTCTCGGAATCCCGGTTACAAGACATTTCGACGATGGTAAAACAAAACCAGCAAAGCCGCCCGGATGTGCCGACAAATCCCGACAGGAGCTGCACATATCTCGTTCTCAGGGCACACCGGATGAGCCAGACGTCGGGTTGGCATAGACCCTGGTTGCCCAGGGGGCGCCGGACATCGCTCTGTTTGGACCAGCACTTGGAGAAGCACTGGCCCGGGGGGGGGGGGGGGGGGTAAAATAAAGATGACCCTCGGGATGCGCGACTCCCAAGGGAAAAAGGCTAGGTGAGGCAAATGTAAAACCAAGGTTGGGCCTTGCTGGAAGAGTTTTATTCAAAGCGAACTGTCAAGGGGGTCCCATAAATCACCCAACCGCGTTAGGAACGCAAAATCAAGGAACATAACACCAGTATGACGGAAACTAGGGCGGCAAGAGTGGAATAAAACACCAGGCATAAGGCCGAGCCTTCCACCCTTTACCAAGTATATAGATGCTTTAAATAGGATATATTGTGATATCCCAACATATCCATGTTCCAACATGGAGCAAACTTCAACTTCACCTGCAACTAGCAACGCTATAAGAAGGGCTGAGCAAAAGCGCTAACTTAGCCAAACAACGGTTTGCTAGGAAAAGATGGTTAGGGGCTGACATGGCAATATGGGAGGCATGATATAGCAAGTGGTAGGTAGCACAGCATGGCAATAGAACGAACAACTAGCAAAGCAAAGACTGCAAGGTTCTCAGAGTTGTCGAAAGCTTGATCCTCGTAAGTGTACTCAACAGGTTCCTCGTTCACGAACTCGTCTCTCGGCTCTACCCAAAACAAGAACACAAGCAACGGAACCACAATCAATCACGGGAAATGCACAAGCAACATGATGCAAAACATGAATGATATGCAAGATATGATATGCGATGCATATGCGTGCTCCGGAAGGAAAATGATGAACAAGGCAGTAACTTGGCAAACCAAGCATGCCACTAGAAAGATGAGATGATTTCGGTTGAAATCGATATAAAGATCACCGGAAACGGATGCACGGTTTGCAAATGGCAAGCAAAACAAGAATGATACGAATCTGTGATTCACAGCATGATAGCACTTAGAATGCAACAAGTAACAATGCTACAGCACTCAAACATAACAAAAAAGCATATGACAGTAATCTACAGGAGATGCTTGACAAAAGATGAACACTGAGCTATGGCTAGATCACAACATAACAGGCTCAAACAAGCATGGCAATAGTGCGAAAGATATCAGGTTCACAGACTTCGTGAAATACTGGACATGGCAGAAACAGCATCAGGTAGCAATGTTCAGAGCACGAAATCAACATGCTACAGGAACTTAACATAGCAAAACAAGGCATGACAGTAATCTACTAAATGCATATGACAAAAGTCCCTTACTTACCATAAGCCAAAAAGGACCAGAAGATATGATGGCAACCATGTAAACATAGCAAGTTTCGTTAACAGGTTTCAGACTTGGCAGAAAACACAGCATGGCAGAAACAGACATTATGAGGGCATCTTGGTGAGCATGATGCACTCACCACAAAGCAATGCATGACAAAACAAGCATACCTAGAGCAAGATGGCATGTTTATGAAGCTATCCATGGCAAGAGCAAGTTTATAGCATCTATGAAACAACTACAACAACCTTGGCAAAATTGAATAACACTTAAACAATCTGCCAGAAACATTTTATAGCAAAAGTAGAGCAAAATTATATCATGCTAAGGCACTCCATAATTGCAAACAAGGGCATGAATGGATTAATTACAACAATGTCTACAAAACATCTTTACTGAACATCTCCAAAAGGAGCATGGATCTCTCTGTAGCCACATGGATACATAGCAACAAAATAACAGCGGTCACAGACTTACAGAAATTACCGTCTCTGAAATCAGAAACATCACGAAGCCTAGTTTGCATGCTTGTGCTAGTCACCACAGAGATCACAAAAATACATGGCATACACCTCTGTAAAGATGGCATGGCATACATCAAAACACATGTAGAGCTCATACTCATAAGATGCACAGATTAAATGCAAAAAAAATAACAAATCACCAAGTACTGGTAAGTAACAGCAGATAACAGCAAATAGCACTCTTGGACCAGATATTTGGGCATCAAGATGGACTCAAATGAACATGGTGCAATGGAACAAAATGAAGAGTATCTCGAGGCGAACATTTTGATATATTACACGCATGAAATGGAGCTATATGCAGAGAGTTATGATATAATGAACAAAGGCATGTAATGTAAATATTTCAGACTTGGAGAAAATCGAGAGGGGGAAGAAGTCAACCGTCGGCGTTGACTGGATCGGGATCGAGCTCGGGGATGACAGGAGTTCGTCGCTGGAGACGGAGGAGAGGGAGACGCGGCGGCCGGCGTCGGAGGAGAGGAGCCGCGGGAGGAGGCGGCACCGGGCGGCGGCGACGCGGGAGGGCAACGGCCGGCGACGGCGAGGCGGCTCGGGCGTAGGACGGCGGGCGCCGGCGAGGC
>NC_057805.1:90028942-90072927 GCF_018294505.1 Triticum aestivum
GCGGAGCCGGGCCGGGGAGGGCCCCGCACGGGCTCTCCGGGCCGGCGGCGCGGGCGAAGCGGCGCTGACATGGCAATAGCAAAACATAGCAGATCATCCGAATCATGGCATAATTTAACATATAAATCAAAGCATGGCATGGCATCATGAAACTATGCTGAAAATAAACTACCGATCATATCCAATGCAGACATAACATGATAACTTTATGCAACCATCTTTTGTTCTGCCATGGTTTTTTAAATACAAATAACAACATATAACTCATGCAATGCAACCAAACTTGTGCACCAAGTCCTTCGGAATCTCTTCCCAACGGGTTGCCTAGCAACCGAACGGTGATCACTCACGGATCACAAACGGAACCATACTCGGTTCAACGGGTTACCTTGTAACCAAACGTTGATCTTTCCGGCGATCACAACCATGACCAACACTTGGCCTCAAACATTCATCGAGACCTCGTCTCGTGATCATATCAAAACATCGCCGTGACGTCTCACGACTATCTCATAGTCCAAGTCGCCACATACTTTCTATCACATTAGTCATTTAAGGTTTGTCCTCCATTTCGACCAAGACCCGATAGTGTGACCTACTACGAACTGTGTTGCTATCGATAGACTTTATAAACACTCTGCAGAGGTAGCACACTGTACCCACACCACGGAACCCATTGCCTCGTCATCCCATTCGGGTGGACCAATGGCATTCTGACGAAACCGACCTACTGTTATGACACTGCCCTGGCCACTCCGACTCACTCCCCACTGGGCTAGTCCTGGGTGGCCCCGTGTCTACCAAAGACACCAACTGCCACCGTCGTGGCCAAACATAAACGGTCCCAAACGGGGACCCGGTACCATAACAACAACAACAGGCACACAAGGCTTATGTCCGCCTACCTGATCAGGGTAGCACGCGCCCATAACCTTCCCTTGTTGGAGGCACCGGCGAGAGGCACGACAATAGAACGCATTAAGGCCTTCCCATAAAGGCAAATGTGGCTGCACTGAAGAAGTTTGATTTGGTGGCACTATGACTCGATCCCATCGATGACGGATGAGGTTTGTTTATTATTAAGTCATTTTATTTCCTTCTCCATCATCATGAACATGAATGCAACAATGAGCATACATCATACAAATGCTTTAATAAAATATCGAGCTTCTCAAGTGAACAACTACAGTATAAAGAACATGACAATACCAAGTACTAACATATCCACGGTGTATTACAATAATCATAGCATTTTATAACGATGTCATGAAAAGAAAGTAGAGTAGTGACATGACATTATCAATAACAACATTCTAATTAGCATGGCAAAAGATATCATGAAAACACAAACGTGCATGATAGGCATAATGAAATGACTGCAAACGAAAACAGTAAGAAACAACTGCAACTAGACACACACAAAGTGCAAGCAAAGTCAACATGCAAGTTTGGGGCTCATGATAAGAGGTTGGCTTGCCTGGGGTCGACAAATACTCCGGGAAGAAGTGTGAAACGATCGCAGAAAGATTTGCCAGAAACAGTTCTCTCTCGGAGGGGGCTGTTTACGGGCAATTTGAAAATGGTCATTTTCAGAATGTGCAAACATCAAGAAAATGGTCCCATCGAAAAGGGGTCGATGAACAGAGAAACTGAGCGTTGGAATCACCTCATTCGGAGTTACGGGTAAAAAGATACATACGTTTAAAGCTCAGGGACTAGTCTGTAAAAATACTTCTACAAACAGGTCCCTGGTAGTTTAAGAAGAACGTGTCTTTTCTGAGAATACATTTTCCAGAGAGGAAAACGTATTTTCGGCCGAAGAAGAGGAAGAATACGCTTTCGGTGATTGAAAGCGCACTCTCCTGGAATACGCTTTCGCGTGGGGAAAGCGGCTTCGCGGCTGGGGCACCGCCACTTATCCGACGTGGCGCTGGGCCAGGCCCTTCGGTCGCCGACAGGTGGGGTCGTGCGAGGAGGGTGCCCGCCTGGCCTGGCTTCTTCTTCCTCTCGCTAGATGCGCGCCTGGCCGAGGGAGACGCCTGCCCCGACGGCGCTCGACGGCGACTCCGGCCACGGTGGGGGTCGTGCGACCTACCGAAATGCGCAGGACGGAGAGGCGCATCTCGGGGTGGTGAGTACTGCCGCCTGCGAGCTTTGCAGCAGGGCTTGCAACGGAGGAGGGCTTCGACTGCTGGTGGTTCGGGTGCTTCGGTGGCGGGGATGAGGGGCTGAGGCTACAGGGAGACTCGCCGGACCATGGGGGATGCAGTTGTGGTGGAGGAACGGCGAGGGGAGCTCGGGATCACTAGAATCGGGCGAGATCGGAGGCGGCGGCCATGGCGATGGGGAGGGGCAAGAGAGGGGATCCGGGAAGAATGAGTGCTCGGGGAGGCGTAGAAGAGGGTGGGGGAGCTGCTGATGATCTCCAGAGGGTCGAGGACGGGTTATATATAGCCGGGGCAGGGGCACCCGAGCCGGGCACCGCCGAGCGCGTCCGGCCACGGCTCTGCTGGTCGCAACGGTCACGGGGAGGAGGGGGGAACACGACGAGGAGGGTGCGAACGAGCGCCAGAGGCTCACGGAATCGAGCAACGCTCGCGGACGAGAGGGAGAAGAGGATAGGAGCGAGGAAGGCGACGATGGCCACAGTGGCACACTGTTCGGTCGTCGGCACGGCTCGCCGGAAAAGAAAACAGAGGGGGCGAGCGGTCCAGAGGGAAGAGGACGCCGAGGGGGAACTATTGGGCATTAATGGCGAGACCAGAGCCGGTCGGAGCAGCGATGCCGACGCGAACAGTGGCTAGACCACCGTTTTTGGGCTGGCTACACTCATGATCACCACGGACAAGGCGCGCTCTGGAGTTTTTACTGAAGCCAGCTCATGTCTACCGCGTAGTCCTTCGAGGATAGAGTGTTACTACGGTAAAGAAACGGGCAGAGACAAATGGAGCTGAGTAAACCAAGCTCCACAAGTTTGATGTTGCAAACTTGACCGCATCCTAGAGATAAAATCAGAGGAGGTAAAAGGTAAACCTGATGTCTAGGAAGCTTAGGGTAGCAAGGACTACGGTCCTGGTAATTATGAGATCATTAGGACAAGGATTTAATATAGTTGCAATGAAACTACCAAATCTGGTCCAGAAACTAGATGATGAACAAGCACTCACTAGGAGAGTTGGATTGGGCTCAAACTTGGCAAAGCTTGATGATTTGAACATACCTTGATGCTGTACAAATTTCATACCAAATGGGCTTGCCAAAATGGTACTTCCTTCGCAGCTATCATTTCTGTCCAAAATCTTGAGAAAAATCCTCAGGGCAAATGGCTAATTGAAATGATGCAAAATCTTGTGGAGATGGATCATATAGATAGGAGAAAGCCTAGGAATATTTTCAGCCATAATTGAGCAAGATAAGATGCACTTGCTTCACAAACTGAAAAATTGGACAGAAACCAAGAATTGCTCTTGTGCTCACATAGTTCAATGAAATGAACTGAACTTTGGTGTAGGCTAACTATTTTAGATACTTGAGAAGATGGAAAAGTTTCATACCATTTGGAAACTCTATGAAGGTACTTCCTTCACAAAGTTGTATTCTGGTCAGGAACTTTGAAAAATTGCACAGGGAGCTAGGATGAATGGATTGAGCTCATATTTGGCAGCCATGGGTTATTTAACAGTGTTAATTACCCTGCCAAATTGCAGTTCCATTGGAATTAGGAATAAAGCACTTCCTTTGTAAAATTTCAGAGAAGGCAAAAACTTGCATTGGATCATGTGCCAAAATTTTGAACTGAGGAACATGAGATTAGGATGGAACTAGTGAATATATAGCAAGTACAAGCTCCACAATTTATGTGGGAATTTTCTTTGCTATAAAAATAGTAGTTCCTTTGGAAAATGGCAGAAATGCAATATTGGCATTAAATAGGAAAAAGGCAAATTTCCTTATTTAATTACGACCAATATACTTGCCAGAGCTTGGATTAGGCATAAGTATCAACTCCACCAATTCTCATGAATTTAGGAGATGGCTAACTATGCCTTTGGATTTTATTCCTCAAAAAGGCAAGAAAAGGAATAAATCACAATTCAAAAATATTGCATGGGACTTAGCAATATTTTTGCATATCCAAGGTTTAGAATGATAGAAGGATCTCTGGGATCCGTTGGGATGATCAACAGATCAAAGAAAATGATGGCTCCTTTGTAATCACAAAGGCCACAATCAAATTCCGAAAATTTGGAATTAGGGTTTGAGAGAATTTGAGATGATGCAATTGAAGTCTTGCCCACTGACAAAGACATGAGCAAGATTTTGAAAGGTTGAAAATGACAAGAAATCTCAGAGTCATCCAGCAAACTCAGGAGAAAATTTTGAAAAATGAGTGCCAGGAGGGAATAACAGCACAAAAATTCATAACCCAATTTTGGGGCTGTTACAATTACAACACCGGACCAAGACAAAATACAAGAGACCAAGATCTTCAGAAGACCAGCATGCAGATCAAGAGGACCAAGACCAAGCCAGAGAAGCAAGAAACCACCAGCAGCAAAGCCTCCTTTGTCGGGTAGGCGAGCCTAGCGAGGACGGGGTCACCCCCGGAAGAAAACCCCCGAGATGCCACGGCAGGGCCTGACGGGACTCGCGGAGGCAGAACCACCTCACCAAACCACCTCACCACAACGCACGTTGTTGATCAGTGTGGTGTCAAGTCACAAAGTGACTAAGTGGCAGCCATTTTCCACATGGGGGCCTCTTTCTACAGAAGATACCTACACATAACACCCGTCCTGCGACGTGTGAGGCGAGCAGGCGTGAAGCTGGCAAGATAGCCCGGCAAGGCCGGGCAAGCGATGATGTGACGTTGAGTGGCGCATTTAATGCACCCCGTCAGCCTGCAGAGTTAGGTACGATAGCACTATTTGCTATCTTATCAGTGCATAATGACTGATTTGCCACTGTGGTGACCCCTTAGCCTATAAAAGGAGGCCCATGGCAACCTTAGAAAGGGTTGGACTCTGGATTAGTGAATCCACCCCTCATATTTCATACGCTTGTAGCCATTTCGTCCTGAAGCAACCCTGCCGGGCAAATGCGCTACAACCACCACCATTAATCCACCAAAGCAGGAGTTGGGTTTTACGCCTCGTGGCGGCCTGAACCTGGGTAAAATCACGTGTGTGATTCTGCCATGCTGCCCCACGCTCTTCTGCTCTTTGTGCAACGTGACATCCCCCCTGCCGAACCAGCAAGGTGAAGGGGAACGTAGCATGCAATTTCAAAAATTTCCTACGCTCACGCAAGATCTATCTAGGAAATGCATAGCAACGAGAGGGGGAGAGTGTGTCCACATACCCTCGTGGACCGAAAGCGGAAGCGTTAGTTTAACACAGTTGATGTAGTTGAACGTCTTCACGATCCAACCGATCAAGTACCGAACGTACGACACCTCTGAGTTCAGCACACGTTCAGCTCGATGACGTCCCTCGAACTCTTGATCCAGCAGAGGGTCGAGGGAGAGTTTCGTCAGCACGACGGCGTGGTTACGGTGATGGTGATGTGATCCACGCAGGGCTTTGCCTAAGCACTACGACGTTATGACCATAGGAGTAAATTGTGGAGGGGGGCACCACACACGGCTAAGAGAACAATTGATGTCCTTTGGGGTGCCCCCTGCCCCCGTCTATAAAGGAGGAGAGGGAGGAGGCCGACTATCGGTGTCAAAACTGGCCGATCTCGGGTAGGGGGTCCCGAACTATGCGTCTGAGGATCGAAGGTAACAGGAGGCAGGGGACATGATGTTTACCCAGGTTCGGGCCCTCTTAATGGAGGTAATACCCTACTTCCTGCTTGATTGACTTTGATGAGTATATGGTTTACAAGATTTGATCTACCTCGAGATCATAATGGCTAAACTCTAGATGTCTAGCCTGTATGATTATGATTGTCCCTACGGACTAAACCCTCCGGTTTATATAGACACCGGAGGGGCCTAGGGTTGTACAGAGTCGGTTTACAGAGAAAGGAATCTTCATATCCGAACGCCAAGCTTGTCTCCCATGCCAAGGAGAGTCCCACCCGGACACGGGGAAAGCCTTCTAACGTGTATCTTCACGGCCCACCAGTCCGGCCCACGTCACATAACCTGGACGCCCGGGGACCCCCTAATCCAGGACTCCCTCACTAGCCCCTGAACCAGGCTTCAATGACGATGTATCCGGCGCGCAGATTGTCTTCGGCATTACAAGGCAGGTTCTGACTATATCCGACTATGTATAATAGTCACAACCCTGAACCACAAGGGCAATACTTAAACAAAAAATAGGTTATGTCTTCTGACAACTTTTTCGGCGAGGCGTTGTGTTCCGGCTTTATTATTATTCTGAACCGTTTTTAGCTTCCCGCTTCGTATTTCGAGGCGCGGTCTTCATTGACACGTCTTGTCAAAGGAGAGATCGTGTCCCCTTATTGCAGGATTCTCATCAATACGGGTTTGGGTAATCCAACCGTGCCGTTCGCATGACCCCTTGGGAATAGGCGAGTTTTAAGCCTTGTGGGGGGGACGCTTGATATTCACTGCCTTTATAAGAAGATAAGGATCCATCTTTTTACCCCACGCCTTCGTCCTCCTCCCCCATCTGCCCTCGAGCTGCAACGCCCAAGTTTCAATCCCTTCTGTCCCCAGCAAACACTCCAGCCATGTCCGGATCTAGAGCGGAGGGCAAGTGGATGGCCTCCTCCGTCACGGAGGGGAACATGAAGGAACTCCGGGAAGCGGGGTATTTAGCCAAGGAAATCACTCACCGGCTCCTGCCAAAAAGCAGATCGTCCCCACTCCGGAGTCCAATGAGAGGGTGGTATTCATCCCCACTT
Source organism: Triticum aestivum (assembly GCF_018294505.1). Taxonomy (NCBI): domain Eukaryota; kingdom Viridiplantae; phylum Streptophyta; class Magnoliopsida; order Poales; family Poaceae; genus Triticum; species Triticum aestivum. The sequence goes on from NC_057805.1 coordinate 90,035,822, forward strand.
TCTTCGCGGGCTAGGGTTTTTGCTCCACCCTTTCGTCTGCGGGCTCATGTTCTATTACGGGCTAGATTTCCACGATCTAGCCCCGAATTCCTTCCTCAACATCTCGGCGTTCATCGTCGTGTGTGAGGCGTTCCTCCGCATTCCCCCCACTTCGGCCTATGGCTCAAGGTTTTCAACGTGAAGCCGAAAGTGTTCGAGGGTCAACACGCGGAGTGTGGCGGCGCCATGGTGAGCAAGCTCCCCAACGTCACCTGGCCAAAGGGAACCTTCGTGGAAACCGTGAAGGGATGGCAACAGGAATGGTTCTATATCACAGAGCCCCGTTGTCGGTGTCAAAACCGGCGGATTTCGGGTAGGGATCCCGAACTGTGCGTCTAAGGCAGATGGTAACAGGAGGCGAGGGACACAATGTTTACCCATGTTCGGGCCCTCTCGATGAGGTAATACCCTACTTCCTGCTTGATTGATCTTGATGATATGAGTATTACAAGAGTTGATCTACCACGAGATCGTAGAGGCTAAACCCTAGAAGCTAGCCTACGATTATGATTGTTGTTGTCCTACAGACTAAACCCTCCCATTTATATAGACACCGGAGGGGGCTAGGATTACACAGAGTCGGTTACAAGGGAGGAGATCTACATATCCGAATTGCCAAGCTTGCCTTCCATGCAAAGGAGAGTCCCATCCGGACACGGGACGAAGTCTTCAATCTTGTATCTTCATAGTCCAACAGTCCGGCCAAAGTATATAGTCCGGCTGTCCAAGGACCCCCTAATCCAGGACTCCCTCAGTAGCCCCTGAACTAGGCATCAATGACGATGAGTCCGGCGCGCAGATCGTCTTCGGCATTGCAAGGCGGGTTCCTCCTTTGAATACTCCATAGAAGATTTTGAACACAAGGATCGTGTCCGGCTCTGCAAAACAAATTCCACATTCCACCATGGAGAGTACAATATCCCACAAATCTAATCTGCTGACAAATTTCATAGCGTGACATCACGCCATGGCCCGGTCATTATTCGAGCCGTTTTTCTCAACCCGCTACTGCACATATTGCTAGGCGGTTTTCCTGCACGTCTTGTCGAAGCAGAGATCGTGTCCCCTTATCACGGGATTCTCATCAATACGGGTGTGGGTAACCCAACCGCGCCATCAATCACGATGCTTGGGAAATAAGCGAGTTTACCAGGCAAGTGGGGAGGCGCACAGTTTCTACCACCCTTATAAAGGGACAAGGACTCCTCCTTTTCACCCACGCCTTCTCCTTCCCTGCCCATCCATTCTCGCGCACTCAAGCTCCAGCGCCCAAACTCGCATTTTCTCCGCAAAACCACTCCAAACATGTCCGGAGCGGGAGGCAAGTGGATGGTCTCCTCCGTTATGGAGGAGAACATTACGAAGCTCCGGGATGTCGGATATCTGGCCGCAGACATCGCACACCGGCTCCCAGATGCGGGGCAGATCATCCCTACTCCAGAACCCCACAAGAGGGTTGTATTCCTCACCCACTTCGTCCGCGGGCTGGGATTTCCCCTGCACCCATTCGTTCGCGGGCTCATGTTCTACTATGGGCTGGACTCCCATGATCTAGCCCCTAATTTCATCCTCAACATCTCGGCGTTTATCGTCGTGTGCGAGGCCTTCCTCCGCATCAAGACCCACTTCGGCCTGTGGCTGAAAACCTTCAACGTTAAACCGAAGGTGGTGGTCGGCCAGCAAGTGGAGTGCGGAGGCGCCATGGTGGGAAAAATGCCCAACGTTACCTGGCTCGAAGGCTCCTATGTGGAGACCGTGAAGGGGTGGCAATCGGGGTGGTTCTACATCACCGAGCCGTGCGACACCAACTGGGTGGCGGCCCCCGAATTTCGATCCGGCATCCCCATGCGGCTCACCTCCTGGAAAGAGAAGGGCCTATCCTGGGGTTCATCGGTGGAGCTGACCGGACTCCAGAACTGCGTTAAAAACATGATAAGCAAGAAAATCAAGCTTGTCAACGTGGTCCAGGTCATGCTCTTCCGCCGGTTCCTCCCGTGTCAAAGACACGCATTCAATATGTGGGAGTTCGACCCGGCTAAGCACCAGACGCTGCGAGAGCTCTTCGACACAACACACCAGGACATCTGGAAGGTGCTGTTCATGTCCGCCGAGGTACCTCCTCCCCTTACCGAGGATCGCGGACTCAGCGCAAAGCGCCCTGCCAATCCGGTAAGCTCCTTATATCTCATAAGATGTTTCTTTCCCCAGTATAATCATGTGGGGGATCTAAGCCTCCACGCCATTTAATAGGACTGGGTCGCGACAGCGGAGCGGAACGATTGTCCGGCCCCACTGCCCGAAGATCCAGCAAGGGCTCTCTTAATGGAGATGCTGGTCCCGGCGCCCTATGAGGCGCCAGAGAAGAAGGCCAAGAAGAAGGCCGCGGGGATCAGGAAAGGTCTCCGTCGCAATGTTGTATCGGACTCATCGTCCGATAACGCCGAGGCGCCCTCCTCCCACGAAAACTAGGAGGAGGAAGAGCAAAGTTCTCCCCCCAACCGGGGGAGACAAGAAAAGGAAGGCCGCCCCATCTGGGGGGCCGAAGGGTCCAAGAAGGGAAGGACTCTCCTTCCGGACCGCTCCACAGCGGCCGCTTTCAGCGACGAGGAGTGGTTACCCAGGGACAAGCCCCTGGCGAAGTCGTAAGTATCCGGATACCATAATAGTTCTTGGTATGTTTTATTTTATTGATTCTTATCATGCCAAACATGATCATGCAGTCCATCCAAAGCCCATATCGACGTATCCTCTTCGGATGAGTCTTTGGGCCAGTCGGAGATGAACAGCGATTCACTCCCGACCGCCTCCTCTCCCCGCCGAACGACGTCGAGGTGTTGTCTAAAAGGGCACTGAACCAAGGGGAGACAGTTCCGGAAGTGCCCCAAGGCGACATTCCATACGCTGGGCGCACAAGGGGAAAGACTCCCATGGGCTCTAATGCCGGGGGCAGCAAGTCTAGCCCGCAACCGAATACTGCGCCGGAACCTCCAGTGGTTCCAGATTCTGTCAGGCGACCCCTCGCAAAGGGGGGCAAGCCGTCTGTGCCGATGGCCTTTGTTCACCCAGAGGCATCAGACAATTTGCTGGAAGCGCTTCGCGGCGCTTCCATTGACGAAGAGCACCACACTATCATGAGTGCAGTGGTCAAGATGGTTCGGTCTGCCAAAAGCGGACCGACTCAAGCCTGTGCCAGCCTCCTAACATGCTTTGAGGTAAGTAATAAAATTATGAGAAAATGTTACAGCATAGACAGTAGCCCCTGATGCTCTGTTTGGTGTTCGCAAAGAAAGGATGAACAGAGGATCAAATAATAATCACATGAGTCTAATCAGGATATGTCTATGTGAATAAGCAGGCTTCGCTGCTGGCCGCTGCCACTCGCACGGCGGAGGTCTCCGCACTGAGGTGGGACCTTGAGCGGTCCGAGGAAGAGCTCGGCCTTACCAAGAGGCGGCTCGAAGAGAACAAAGGTAAATGATACCCCGTCTGTTTATTGATAAAGAAAAAGGAAGGTGGTTGTTAGATCATAGGATCGTCATGAATTTTGCTAGGGGCCACGACCGAAGTGGCGGCCCTGAAGAAGGCGCTGTCCGAGGCCGAAGGCAAAGCGGCCAAGGAGCGCGCCAAGCGCGAGAAGCAAGAGACCTGAGTCGGCGAGGTTCAGCAAGTGCTCCAGGAGTTTGTCAAGAAGTACGAGTCCTTGGAGCGTGACTCTAAGACGCAAGGGTACGAGCTTGCGAAGGCCCTCGAGAACGCACAAAATGCCAAGGCCGAAGCCCAAAAGGCCCTCCAGGAAATTGAGGCGGTCAAGAAGATAGCGGCGGGTAAGGCATTCATTATGCAAAGCAAGCATGTGAAGGAAACTTTCCTTTTACTTACCCGAATTCGGAGCTCTCCAGGAGCGTTCGCAGATCTACCCAGCAGTGTGTCGGATGCCGCGGAGTTCTACCGGGCCGTGGAAGGGAGCTCAACGGAGAAGTTGTTCTGGTCTCAGTATACTGGGACCGAACATCCGATGCCCTTGAGCGACCAGTTGAAGGAACTGGTCGAGCTTCACAAGCCAGCCGAACTGGCCATGAAGGGTCTCATAGTCCGGATGTGGCCTGGCGAGCCCCTGCCTGGCAGCTATTTCGGCCTGGTAAGGCGGCTTGTGAACGCCTGCCCACGGTTTGAAGTCATAAAGTGGTCCGTCTGCATTGAGGGTGCGCGCAGGGCTTTTGCCCGGGCGAAAGTGCACCGGGCGAAGATGGACGCCGAAAAGCTGGTGAAGGAGGGGCCGCCGGAGGGCAAGGAGCATCGCCACCCTGAAAAGTATTATGACATTGTCCTGAAGGGTGCTCGCCTTGTGGCGGAGAAATGTGCTAAGGATGTAATATTTGAATGAATGTACTCATGTGATCCTGTAATATGAAACGAGTTCATGTGCGCTATGTAACGCTTGTTAATTTAAAATATTACCTTCTGTGCGGCCGTTTATAAAATTTGAGAGTTGGCCAGTCGTCGGCTACTGCCCCCATGTAACTAGTACTAAGGTGTTTGGGATAAACCTGATTACTCTTTATCCTAGTTTTGGGTCCTTCGAAGGAGGTGTTCAGCACAACGAACCAGGCAATCGGACTATAAAGCTTTATCACTCTCACTTAGCCATAGAAGTCTACAAATTTAAATTTTGGCAAAGCCCCTAGTATTCGGAAGGCCGAACTTGGGGCGCTATGTACGCCTAAATCGGACAAGGCCAACTCCTCGCCTGAAGCGGAAAAAATCTTTAAGGATTTGAGACCTCTCGAACAGCGACCAGCTCTCGCCGCATCATGACAGTCAGTTTTCGGCTTTCTCTACTGAGGTGCTCGTCTGGAAGAACTGGGATACAATCGCAGTAGTTCTCCGAGTGCTACCTTAGCCGATATAGCGGAACGTAAGGTACCAAAACATGGGAGCCGGGCAAACCCAACTATTGACCCAAGACATGATTCGGAGCTGATGCATATAATGCTATAAGTTCGGGGTGCCGCACTGTCGAAAGTGTTCGGACTTTTCATGCCGTGTTATGGGGTACACTGAAGCCCCTGGCGCACTGGACATATCAGAATGTACGGGTGCAATTTGTCGTAAATAAGCAGACATGGAAAAAGATGAAGGAATGCAATAATGAGCTATTGCTGTACAATGTTATTTAAATGATACGTCAAAGCGTATGCATACATGTAGTGCAATAAGTAAAAAATAGGACTATTTGAAATGTCCTATCCAAGGGCAAGCTGCGTGTGGGTATGCAAAACAGGTATATCGATCGTTATCAGAGACCACCTGAGGATTCCCTTGTATGTCAAAGCTTCTTGCTTCCTTGGTGTTTCCTTCCCGTGACAGGTCCAATAATCAGACGATCGGAGAGGGCCTTCAGAGAATAGGGGCCTGAAAGGAAGAAAATGTTAAAGGTATACGGGTCCTGAAGTGGTTGAGCCGCATTGTGGGTCGTGCCATGGCCGTGCCTCCGCCTATGCACATGGTATCTTGAGTGCGTAATTATGTACGCGCGACGCAAATTTCGCCGCTTGACTGGGACTAGGACGGAGGCCGAATTGCTAGGCGAGCTCTGAACGTGCCTGGCGATCCTCTTGCAGGGTACTCCGGACTCGCTTGAAGGTGTCCGGGGTCTTTTTCGCTGAATTGGCGGTTTGCCTCATAAGGCTGCTTTGCGCTTGTGCTGCGAGGGCCGCAGTGTGCTCCTCTGTGCGGAGCGAGCGTTCTGTGTTTCCATTAACTGTTATAACCCCGCGAGGTCCTCGCATTTTGAGGTTGAGGTATACATAATGCGGTACCACATTGAATCTGGCAAATGCGGTTCGCCCGAGCAGTGCGTGATAGGCACTGCGGAAGGGGACGATATCAAAGATTAACTCCTCGCTTTGGAAGTTGTCTGGAGATCCAAAGACCACTTCCAGTGTGATTGAGCCCGTGCAACTGGCCTCTACACCTGGGATGACACCTTTAAAGGTGGTTTTGGTGGGTTTGATCCTCGAGGGTTCTATACCCATTTTGCGCACTGTATACTGATAGAGCAGGTTCAGGCTGCTGCCACCGTCCATAAGGACTCGAGTGAGGTGAAATCCGTCAATGATGGGGTCAAGGACCAATGCGGCAGAACCGTCATGACGGATACTGGTGGGGTGGTCCCTGCGATCGAAGGTGATCGGACAAGAAGACCATGGGTTGAACTTTGGGGCGACTGGCTCCATCGCATAGACGTCCCTCAGTGCACGCTTCTGTTCCCGCTTGGGAATATGGGTTGCGTATATCATGTTTACCATTTTCACTTGGGGAGGAAATTTCTTCTGTCCTCCTGTGTTCGGCGGCCGTGGCTCCTCCTCGTCTTTGCTATGCAGCCCCTTTTCCTTGTTTTCGGCATTCAACTTGCCGGCCTGTTTGAACACCCAGCATTCTCTGTTGGTGTGGTTGGCTGGTTTATCGGGGGTGCCGTGAATTTGACACGAGCGATCGAGTATGCGGTCCAAGCTGGACGGGGCCGGATTGCTTCTTTTGAACGCCTTTTTCCGCTGACCAGATTTAGAGCCACTGAATCCGTCATTAACTTCCGTGTCTTCGGCGTTGTTGCCGTTGTTGCGGCGCTTGTGTCTGTTGCGCCGTGGCCTGCCATTGCTATCTTTGGCATTTGAATTGCCAGGATTTCTTGATGTGTTGTTGCTGTGAGCCAGCCAGCTGTCCTCGCCCGCACAAAAGCGGGTGATGAGCGTCGTGAGGGCAGCCATGGACTTCGGCATTTCTTGGCCGAGGTGTCGGGCGAGCCACTCGTCGCGGATGTTATGCTTAAATTCCGCTAAGGCCTCGGCATCCGGACAGTCGACAATTTGGTTCTTTTTAGTTAGGAACCAAGTCTAGAATTTCCTGGCTGATTCCCCTGGCTGTTGGGTTATGTGACTCAAGTCATCGGCATCCGGTGGTCGCACATAAGTGCCCTGGAAGTTGTCAAGGAGTGCATCCTCCAAATTCTCCCAACTGCTAATGGAGTTTGCCGGCAGGATATTGAGCCAATGCCGAGCAGGTCCTTTGAGTTTTAATGGGAGGTACTTGATGGCATGTAGATCGTCACCGCGGGCCATGTGGATGTGGAGGAGGAAATCTTCAATCCATACCGCGGGGTCTGTTGTACCATCATATGATTCAATGTTCACGGGTTAAAAACCTTCTGGGAATTTGTGATCCATTACTTCATTAGTGAAGCATAGGGGGTGTGCGGCGCCTCTGTGCCGGGCTATATCACGATGCAGTTAATACGAGTCTTGTCTGCTGTATTCGGCCCGGCCGGATTTGCTTTTAGTATATTCGGTGTGACGGTCGTCGTCACGTGTTGGGGCACGCCCCCGTGATCCGTAGATCGATCTTGCATGTCCTGCTTTGTTTTCCAATACGTCTCGCAGGCCCTGCGTGTTACCCTGGGCCTTGGTATTTTTGTTTAACTGGCAACGGGCTGCGGGCTGGACTTCGGCCTGATATGCCGCTTTGTCTCGGCGACGAGGTGGTCGGTTGTCACGACCGGTTTTTCAATAAAATAATTATTGAGAGACCAATCCCTTTTACGGACCAGCGAGGAAGAATTCCTTCTCACTGGTAGACAATATCTTGGTCACAGAAGAAAAATACCAGGAGTACTAAATATAATACAAGGTTGAGCAGAGACTGCCCAACAATTTATTACATGCACGCCGCTAAAACAAGACGGCGGATAGGGTGGCAAACTACTAACTCACGATAATAACGGTGGTGGAAATATCATTGCGAAGCGAGTGATATGATTCCAGAAGACTACAACTCATCGAGCGTCGGAGTGAGGCTCGAGAAGACTTATTGCGGGTGGCGGAAGCGTATACAATACAAGTGACCAATATCCGGGATCGCGCAGAACTGACTGGGACTCCTCTAGGCATCGGACGCGCTATCAAACTCTTCATCCAAGAGATCACCTTCATCAACATCTGGCCAAATCAACAAGCCAGGTGAGTACTATGAAAGTACTCGCAAGACAGTTCGGACATAAGGTATAACGAATGCAAACATGAAACATATGAACAAGTTAACCAGTGCGATCAGACATAGAGATAATAAATACTGGGTGCCAAGCGAGGGTCTGAATGACGCCTCAAGCGGAAACTGCAGAATAGTAATACTGGTGCCAAACGAGTGTCTAAAAGACGCCTCGAGCGGAAAATGCGGAATAATAATACAGGAGCCAAAATAGTGTCTGAAAGTCTCCTCGAGAGGAAAATGCATAATAATAATGCGGGTGCCAAACGAGTGTCTGAAAGACTCCTCGAGAGGAAAATGCAGAATAATAATGCCACAGTCGGGCGTCGGGGCGACACCACATAAAGGGCTTATAACAGAAAATAAAGACAGTGCATGCCGCAGTCGGACGTCTGAGCGACATCACATAAAGGGCTTATATTTAAAGTGAGAAACGAGTACACGCCACAGTCGGACGTCTGCGCGACGTCTCATAAAGGGCTTATATTGTAGCTCAATAATACAATCGATCGGAAACATAAATTATCACAAGCATGCGACGAATACAAAGTTAGTCCATCCACAGGAGTAACAATAAAACTGGATTTACCACAAGAGCTTGTTCACCGGGAACAAGTTTTTCACACGGATAGATGTGGATATAATGCTTACACTACTGATCATGGATACGATGATTTGGAAGGAATTGACTCTGCAGAGTTTGTACTTAACCACAGCCAACGGATTTCAGTAGTCACGGGGACTAGTTCCGTCTACGGTGTTTTGGAAGAAACACGTCTAACCAGTACACACCCAATTCAACCATCCGAAGCCAGGGATCACCCTCGGCGACGTTCAAGAAAAACCTTGAGGCGGGGAGGCTACAACCTCGCGTAGCATGGGATCAAATTTCTATACGCGCGCTCTAAGGGGGTGCCCCCCCTCTCGGTCCCAACCGGAAACACCCATGCCCCCTGACCGGATGACTGGCTTTAATCCTGGGCCAAGGTACCATCATCCCGGCCTCTCTATTTGGTGTGTACACGGAAAGAGGTTACCAACTTACTAAACCGCATCCTGGCAAATGAGACATGTGGTAGCACGGAAAGGGGAAAGAACGGTAATGTGGCTCCAACCAGGTTAACGTCGGAGAAAGTCGGATGACGCAAGGCTGGTATGCTACAACAGTACCACCTTGCTGCCCTTCATGTCACCACATGATTAGGCCATCTCTCATCAGAGATCATCACAACTTTGGAACATGCGGGAAAAGAACGATAACGTGGCTCCAACCACGTTAACGCCGGGGAAAGTCGGATGACGCAAGGCTGGTATGCTACAACAGTACCACCTTGCTGCCCTTCATGTCACCACATGATTAGGCCATCTCTCATCAGAGATCATCGCGACTTTGGAACAACCGGGTCGTTGCCTTACAAGCAACGAGGTATTTACCGACACTCATATGCCACGCACAAACTCTCACGTGAACATGCAAAACACCTGTCATATCAAATGTTCAAAACATGCTTGCCTGGTTCGGAGAAGTCGGAGTCCAGCTCGGCGAAGTTCGCGGCTCCTTCACCTCTCCCAGAACCTCCGGCAATCACGAAACGGATACTAACGTGAAAACCAACACTTGCACAGAAACTTTTCCAAATAATTTTCAAATAAATCCCATAAAAACTAGACAAAATTTGAAGATTGTCAGAAAAAGAATCACTCAAAAATACCTTTTTATTAAAAAGTTATAAAGGTTTCTGTCCAGGGACTTATCTGTAATGAAACAGAAAAGTTCCAGGGTTTTAACTGAGAAAACAGAAAACGCTTCGGTTGGGAATGCGCAAGCGCAAAGGAGAAAACGTATTTTGCCCGAAGGCGCCAACAGAAAACGGTTCGCGAATAAAAGAACAGAGGCTGACATGCGGGGTCCACATGTCAGGTTTGAAAAGCTCGCCGGCGCCCGAAGACTGCGGTGGACGCCGGCGTCGAACCACGGCGAGTTAGGAGAAACGGAGGGTACCAAGAGCTTCAGCGTCTTCTTCCGCGTGGGTGGGTGGTGGACTCGTCCAACGGGGAGCACCACGTCGACAGCGACACTATCTCCGGCGGACGGCGGCTCGGGTGAGGATGGGGAACTCCGGTGGAGGGCTGCAAACTACGAATTGAGGCGCGGGTCAGAACGAGTGATGCAAGGAGAAGCTACTGGCAAGAGAATGGAGGCGGAGGAGCCCACACGGGGGCGAATCGGGCTAGATCCCGTGGCGGGTCGCGGCGGCCGGAGTCGAGGAAGGAGACCTCCTCGGGGCTCTACCAGTGGCTAGGCTTGCTCTAGGGGGAGTGCAGGGATGGTGGGTGCTCGAGTTGAAGCTCGGGGCCTCTATTTATAGGCAGATCGACGGGGTGGCCGTGAACGGAGAATCTCCGGCGAGCGATTACGGCGGAGCAGTGGATTGGCAGGTGGTTTGAGCGGCCAGGCAGCATCAGTGGAGGTTACTGGAGTCGTTTCACAGCTAAACGGAGATGGTCTTGGCGTAATGGCGTCGGTCCACGGTGAGGTGACCGCACGGGCTCAACGGCGGCAGAGAGCGCGCTCCGCGCCCTGCGGTTCACGACGAGAGCGGCAGCGCATTCGGGGGAGTGGAAGGCCACGCGGCGGGCTCCGGTGGTTTGGGCGGCGCTGGGTGGCGTCGTCGGCGCCGTGTCTCCCGCTGGCGCCCGCAAAGCCGCCGCCGGCGTCGGTCACGGGGCGGCGCACCTTCTGCTGCTCGTCGCCGACGCCCGCAAGGCGCCAGGCGTTCGTGCGGTGCAGGAACAAGAGGGCGGGGACGAGGAGCAAGGCGACGCAGTGGTACTGGCGAGATCGATGCCCTTCTCTGAAGAAAACGACAGCAGCCACTGCAGTGTTCTCTGAACTTTCTGAACTTGACATAGACAGTGCACTGCAGGTGTTCGACAGAAGGTTTTGGCTATGAGATAAATTTTTCTGGAGCTGTAACTTGGTGAGATGACCACTCAAAGCACCCAGGGGCTGCCTGATTTTACTTGGAATTTTTGGAGAAGGTTTTGAATGAATTTCACCAAATTTGTCAAATCTGGTCCAAACTTGCAGCAGGTGTAGTTTGAAAATTTTGAACTGAAGACCAGTGGATCTTCATGGTTCTAGGTTGAGGGTTCAAAGGACTAGGAGGGGAAGAAGGTTTGGTGGCAAAAAGCAAGACAGAAAGTGGAGTTCCTTTGTAAATCTCCAAGTGCTAGTAAAGAAGGCAGAAATTTATTTGAATAGAATTTGAATGGAAATAATCACATGGGGAGGTTCAACTTGCTGGATTTGATGCAAATCATGATCCAAAGGTGAGGAAGTGGTTAGGAGAGAGGATTTGCACTAATGCCATGGCAAGAAGGAATTGTTGAAAGTGGCAAAGGACTTTCCAAAAGCCATAGTGCAAATTCAAAAAGATTTTCAAAAGTTCTTTTCCCAAATGAAAAACATTTTGTCTTGAGTCCAAATGAAAAGCAAGAACTTCCAAGACCAAAGGCAGATCTTGGGGTGAATCCAAACAAAACTTTTGCCATAAAGAAAAATATATGAGAGGGAGAGTTCTCTTGAAGAAAAATTTAAATCACTCCCCTCAAGTCAAATAAAAATCTTTTTGAAAAATCCAAATAAAAACTTGGGTGTCACAACACCTACCCCCTTAGGAAAAATCTCGTCCTCGAGATTTCTGCTGAGCCTCAAATAGATATGGATACTCTGCTCGAAGGAATTCCTCCCTTTCCCATGTAGCTTCATCCTCAGTGTGGTTGCTCCACTGAACCCTGAAAAACTTTGTCGTTTTCTGACGGGTCCTCCGTTCAGACTCTTCTAAAATCTTTACTGGTCTTTCTCTGTAGGTGAGATCTGGTTGCATATCAATGTCCTCATGAGGTACATGTTTTTCTGGGTTGCTCACACATTTTCTTAATTGTGAGACGTGGAACACGTCATGGACGTCTGACAGCTCCTTGGGGAGGTCTAATTGGTAGGCCACCGTGCCTCTTCGTGCCTTTACACAAAATGGTCCAATAAATCTTGGGGCTAGCTTCCCCTTCATTTTGAACCGTTGCAGACCCCTCATAGGAGATACTCGGAGGTATACGGAATCACCGGGTTCAAAGCTGACCTCACGGTGCTTCTGATCATAGTAGCTCTTTTGGCGGCTCTGTGCTGTCTTGAGTCTGTCCCTGATTTGTTTAACTTTCTCCTCGGCCTCTTTAAGCATATCTGGGCCGAAGATACGGCTGTCACCTGTCTCTGACCAATTCAATGGGGTACGACACCTTCGTCCGTACAATGCTTCAAAGGGTGCCATTTGCAAGCTGGCTTGGTAACTGTTGTTGTAAGCAAATTCGGCATACGGCAAACTCTCTTCCCAACTGGATCCATAGGTGAGCACACAGGCTCTTAGCATATCCTCTAGGATCTGGTTCACACGTTCCGTCTGTCCATCAGTCTAAGGGTGGTATGCTGTACTGAAAGCTAGTTGCGTGCCCAGAGCTTGTTGTAGGTGATCCCAAAATTTGGAGACGAATTGTGTGCCTCGGTCTGATATTATAGTCTTTGGGACTCCGTGCAAGCAAACTATACGAGAGATAAAGCTTTGCCAGTCTTTGGGTGGAGTAGGTAGTCTTCACGGGAATGAAATGAGCAACCTTGGTTAGTCGGTCTGTGATAACCCATATGGCGTCATTCCCACATTGTGATCGGGGTAGTCCGACGATGAAATCCATTCCTATTTCATCCCACTTCCACTCCGGTATCCTGTTTGGCTGGAGTAGCCCTGCTGGCTTTTGATGCTCGGCCTTGATGCGCTGACATGAATCGCAACATGCAATAAATGTGGCTATGTCTCTTTTCATACCGTGCCACCAAAATCTTTCCTGGATGTCCTTGTACATTTTGGTTCCTCCAGGATGGATCGAGTATGGAGCGGTGTGGCTTTCCGTCAAGATCTGTTGCTTGAGTTCCTCAATGTTAGGTACGCAAAGTTTGTTTCGGTACCACAATGTTCCTTCACTGTCGGTGACGAACTCGGAAGTCTTACGAAGATTCATTTTCTTGTTTATGCCTTCGATGCTGGGATGCCCCTGTTGAGCCTTCTTGATTTGTTCCACCAGGGTGGGTTGTATCTCCAGGTTCGATACGGTGCCCTCAGAGACTAACATCATGTTGAGCCTAGCGAACTCTCGCTGAAACTCAGGCCTCAAATTTTGCGGACCGTCATTGTCCGGGCTGGGGTTTCGACTAAGGGCATCGGCCACTACATTAGCTTTCCTTGGATGGTAGTGAATACCGACGTCATAGTCCTTGACCAGTTCCAACCAGCGTCGTTGGCGTAAATTCAGCTCTGGCTGTGTGAAAATATATTTGAGGCTCTTATGGTCTGTATATATTTCACAGCGATTTCCCAACAGAAAGTGCCTCCACTCCTTGAGTGCATGTATGACTGCTGCTAGCTCCAGGTCATGTGTTGGGTAATTTTCCTCATGTTTTCGCAGCTGCCTGGAGGCATATGCGACAACCTTGCCATCCTGCATTAGCACGCATCCGAGACCTTTTCGGGACGCGTCACAATACACTTCAAAGCTCTTGTGTATGTCTGGCACAGTTAAGACTGGTGCGGTTGTCAGCTTCTTCTTGAGTTCTTGGAAGCTCTGCTCGCATGCTTCCGTCCATACAAATTTCTTGTCCTTCTTGAGTAACTGTGTTATAGGTTTCGCCACAGTGGAGAACCCTTCAATAAATCTTCTGTAATATCCGGCCATTCCCAGAAAACTCCGCACATCAGTAACATTGGCGGGTGGCTTCCAGCCCAGTATGGCCTTGACTTTTTCTGGGTCTACGGCCACGCCTTCTTGGTTCAGTATATGGCCCAAGAAACCAACTTGTCTTAGCCAAAATTTGCACTTGCTAAATTTGGCGTACAACTGATGTTTCCTCAATTCTCCCAAAACAATTCTGAGGTGTTTAGCATGCTCTTCTGGTGTCCTCGAGTAAACCAGAATGTCGTCAATGAATACCACCACAAATTTTTCCATGAATTTCATGAATACTTTGTTCATGAGGTGGACGAAATATGCGGGGGCGTTCGTTAGTCCAAAAGGCATCACTGTGAACTCGTATAACCCATATCTGGAAGTGAAAGCTGTCTTGGGAATATCTTCTGTCCGTACCTTCAATTGATGGTATCCTGATCTCAAATCAATCTTTGAAAATACCTTGGCTTGTGCGAGCTGGTCAAACAAATCATTGATCCGTGGCATCGGATATTTGTTTTTGATGGTGACCATATTGAGGGCTCGATAGTCTATGCACAGCCTCAGTGTCCCATCCTTCTTCTTGGCGAATAACACGGGCGAACCCCATGGTGAGGAGCTGGCTCGTATAAATCCTTTGTCCAACAACTCCTTTATCTGCTTCTTCAACTCCACCAATTCTAAGGGTGCCATTCTATAAGGATTCTTATAGATGGGAGCGGTGCCAGGTGCTAGTTCGATGCTGAATTCGATCTCTCGGTCTGGTGGCATGCCTGGTAGTTCTTCAGGGAACACATCAGGAAACTCGCATACCACTGGAACCTTCCTTAGTTCTGCAATGTCCATTTTGTTCAGCTTTGGCTGCTGTGATCGTGGCCTTTCTTGAGCGGAAACTCTTATAGTCTTGCCGTGATGGTGAGTGAGAATCACTGTTTGATTGAAGCAGTCGATGAATCCTTTGTTGGTGGTTAACCAGTCCATCCCTAAAATGACATCCAGTCCTTTACTTTCCAACACGATGAGATTCGCGTGGAATTGTAGTCCTTCGAACTCAATGACCACTCCTTGGCAGTAACCTTGAGCGATTTGCTTATTTCCGGGGGACTTGATGATCATAGATTTTTCCAAGGGAAGTATCGGAAAACCGTGTTGCGAAACAAAACTCTTCGAAACGAACGAATGGGAAGCTCCAGAATCAAACAAAACCGTGGCAGGTACTGTGTTGACAGGGAACGTACCGAGCACGATGTCTGGGGCATTCTGCGCTTCTTCCCTGGTCACATGGTTCAGGTGACCCTTCCTGTGGTTGTTGCTGGGATTGAAGTTGTTGCGCTTGGGGGCTGGATTGTTTCCACCATTGTTCGGCTTGGGTGCTGAGTCTCTTGGCTTCGGGCACTGTTTAGCATAATGCCCTTGTTGACCACATGCATAGCAGGTGACCCCTGGACGGTATGTGAACTCCTTATCCCTGGCATGAAATTGTCCGACGGGTCTTGGCTCAGTAGTCGTGGATCTCCTTGTGTCTGTCCTTGGGACCTCAGTCTTGCCTCGGTTGCTGCGGGCAAGAGTCGTCTTGTCCCTCTTCCGCTTACGGATATCTTCCAGACTACGGCGCTCATTCTCCAAGGTGATGGCCTTGTCCACCAGCGTCTTAAAATCCGAAAAGGTGTGCACAATCAGTTGGCATCTCAGTGCTGGTGCCAGGCCGTCCAGGAATTTTTCCATCTTTTTGCTTTCTGTCATGTGCTCGTCGTAGGCATAACGAGACAGCTGAGTGAACTGACCATTGTACTCTGTCACTGACATGCCTCTTTGCTTCAGGTCATCAAACTCTCTCTTCTTGATCTTTAGGATGCTCCTGGGGATGTGTGCCCCACGGAAGCCTTCCTTGAACTCTTCCCAGGTGATGTTGTGTTCCCTGGGATGCATGTGTAGGAAGTTTTCCCACCATGCTGCGGCTGCTCCAGTAAGATAGTGTGGTGCATAAAGCACCTTCTCATGATCTGAGCACTGAGCAATAATCAGTTTCCTTTCAATCTCATGAAGCCAATCATCGGCTTCCAGCGGTCTGTCGGTGTGAGCAAAAGTTGAGGGGCGAGTCTTCTGTAACTCAGATAACTTGGAATGGGGTTGATAGGGTTCATGGTGGTTTCCCATGTTGATGACATGGTTCATCATCTCTTGGTGTTGTTGCTGGCTTTGCTCGAAGAGACGGCATACTTGAGACAGTGCTGCTTCGTTGTCTTGTTGGCTGGACTGACCCTGAGTGAAATTGTTGCTGGTCTGTGTCCCGTAAACCTCTTCTGGCTGATTGGGCATGGAGCGAGTCCACGGGCGAGACATTTTTCCAGTCTGGGGTATTATTTGCAAAACCCATGAGAAAAATTGTGTAGCACAAAAAAAAATCTCGCAAAGGCAATAATCAAAAGGCTTCAAGGTTTTCAAAGAAACACAAATGATTTTTCATGGAGAAGAAGTGCTTAACATAAATCTTACATGCGAAAAGCAAACACAAGATACAACACTCAGGATGCGCGTACACAATCCTGACATGTTATTAAAAACTAGCGTACTACTCCGGAAGGCAGCAAACACACCAATACAAACTAGCGTACAGATAAAACAACACATCATACAAGCAGGCATAACACGCGGCTACTCGGTGCTCTCAGTCGGAGATGGTGAAGATCTCCTTCCCCTTGCCGATGGCAAGGCTCAGCGGTCTAGGAGAGTCAACCTCCTCCTCTCTAGCTGGCTCCTGGCGCGAGACGCTACGCTGCGGTGATGGTGCGGGGGCGACTGGTGGTAGAGCGCGTGCGGCAGGCGGTGCGGCTCTAACTGGAGTAGGAGCGATGACTCGGTCGAACTCCTCAGTGGTAGGCAGACGGCGAGCAGTGGCCAGAACGGCCGGTGCATACAAGGCTGAAGGCGAGACGAATGTCAGAGGCGGCGCCGTGTGGAGAAGCTCCTTCCTGCTGGCAGGACCGCCCCGGACTAGGTCCATGCGGGCAGCCACAAGATCATCTACGAGGTTGTCGAAAGACTCCTCCAGAGCCTTGAGATACTCCACAACCATCTCGATGGCCTCATCTCTTTCTCCCCGATGGCAGGCGAACGCATAGTGGCTGGTGTATGGCACATGGCATGGGAGGTAGCGGTAGCGACGAGTCTTCATCGTAGGAAGGATGTCCCGAAGGCGAGCTATCGCCTCACGGGCAGCCATCTGCATGGCATGCCTCTCCGTAGGCATGGCCCTTCCCACAAAACGGAAGTGGCGAGCAGCAGATCGTCCTCCCTTGAACTGCACCACAGCTTGGTGCATAGACACGTCGTCACTGAGCTTGTGCTGATAGGGTGTGAACTCCGGGCGAGCTGCTGGCCCGATCGCGAGCTTGGTGATGGAGACGAGGAGCTTGACAAACCCCTCGGGCACGTTGGTGAACACTCGATTCTCACAGCTGCTGCCAGCCATCTACAAAAGTAGGCAGAATTCTGAGTAGTCATGTCATAAATTTATGATGACCAACAGAAAATAGCTACAATTGCAAAATGCTGAAAAAGCACAAAAGATGCTAATAACCGATTAGCGATCGCACCTAGTGGCTTCCTACAGTCAGCCTGGCTCTGATACCAAGCTTGTCACGACCGGTTTTTCAATAAAATAATTATTGAGAGACCAATCCCTTTTACGGACCAGCGAGGAAGAATTCCTTCTCACTATTAGACAATATCTTGGTCACAGAAGAAAAATACCAGGAGTACTAAATATAATACAAGGTTGAGCAGAGACTGCCCAACAATTTATTACATGCACGCCGTTAAAACAAGACGGCGGATAGGGTGGCAAACTACTAACTCACGATAATAACGGTGGTGGAAATATCATTGCGAAGCGAGTGATATGATTCCAGAAGACTACAACTCATCGAGCGTCGGAGTGAGGCTCGAGAAGACTTATTGCGGGTGGCGGAAGCGTATACAATACAAGTGACCAATATCCGGGATCGCGCAGAACTGACTGGGACTCCTCTAGGCATTGGACGCGCTATCAAACTCTTCATCCAAGAGATCGCCTTCGTCAACATATGGCCAAATCAACAAGCCAGGTGAGTACTATGAAAGTACTCGCAAGACAGTTCGGACATAAGGTATAACGAATGCAAACATGAAACATATGAACAAGCTAACCAGTGCGATCAGACATAGAGATAATAAATACTGGGTGCCAAGCGAGGGTCTGAATGACGCCTCGAGCGGAAACTGCAGAATAGTAATACTGGTGCCAAACGAGTGTCTGAAAGACGCCTCGAGCGGAAAATGCGGAATAATAATACAGGAGCCAAACGAGTGTCTGAAAGACTCCTCGAGAGGAAAATGCAGAATAATAATGCGGGTGCCAAACGAGTGTCTGAAAGACTCCTCGAGAGGAAAATGCAGAATAATAATGCGGGTGCCAAACGAGTGTCTGTAAGACTCCTCGAGAGGAAAATGCAGAATAATAATGCCACAGTCGGGCGTCGGGGCGACACCACATAAAGGGCTTATAACAGAAAATAAAGACAGTGCATGCCGCAGTCAGACGTCTGAGCGACATCACATAAAGGGCTTATATTTAAAGTGAGAAACGAGTACACGCCACAGTCGGACGTCTGCGCGACGTCTCATAAAGGGCTTATATTGTAGCTCAATAATACAATCGATCGGAAACATAAATTATCACAAGCATGCGACGAATACAAAGTTAGTCCATCCACAGGAGTAACAATAAAACTGGATTTACCACTAGAGCTTGTTCACCGGGGACAAGTTTTTCACACGGATAGATGTGGATATAATGCTTACACTACTGATCATGGATACGATGATTTGGAAGGAATTGACTCTGTAGAGTTTGTACTTAACCACAGCCAACGGATTTCAGTAGTCACGGGGACTAGTTCCGTCTACGGTGTTTTGGAAGAAACACGTCTAACCAGTACACACCCAATTCAACCATCCGAAGCCAGGGATCACCCTCGGCGACGTTCAAGAAAAACCTTGAGACGGGGAGGCTACAACCTCGCGTAGCATGGGATCAAATTTCTATACGCGCGCTCTAAGGGGGTGCCCCCCCTCTCGGTCCCAACCGGAAACACCCATGCCCCCTGACCGGATGACTGGCTTTAATCCTGGGCCAAGGTACCATCATCCCGGCCTCTCTATTTGGTGTGTACACGGAAAGAGGTTACCAACTTACTAAACCGCATCCTGGCAAATGAGACATGTGGTAGCACGGAAAGGGGAAAGAATGGTAAGGTGGCTCCAACCACGTTAACGTCGGAGAAAGTCGGATGACGCAAGGCTGGTATGCTACAACAGTACCACCTTGCTGCCCTTCATGTCACCACATGATTAGGCCATCTCTCATCAGAGATCATCACAACTTTGGAACATGCGGGAAAAGAACGATAACGTGGCTCCAACCACGTTAACGCCGGGGAAAGTCGGATGACGCAAGGCTGGTATGCTACAACAGTACCACCTTGCTGCCCTTCATGTCACCACATGATTAGGCCATCTCTCATCAGAGATCATCGCGACTTTGGAACAACCGGGTCGTTGCCTTACAAGCAACGAGGTATTTACCGACACTCATATGCCACGCACAAACTCTCACGTGAACATGCAAAACACCCGTCATATCAAATGTTCAAAACATGCTTGCCTGGTTCGGAGAAGTCGGAGTCCAGCTCGGCGAAGTTCGCGGCTCCTTCACCTCTCCCAGAACCTCCGGCAATCACGAAACGGATACTAACGTGAAAACCAACACTTGCACAGAAACTTTTCCAAATAATTTTCAAATAAATCCCATAAAAACTAGACAAAATTTGAAGATTGTCAGAAAAAGAATCACTCAAAAATACCTTTTTATTAAAAAGTTATAAAGGTTTCTGTCCAGGGACTTATCTGTAATGAAACAGAAAAGTTCCAGGGTTTTAACTGAGAAAACAGAAAACGCTTCGGTTGGGAATGCGCAAGCGCAAAGGAGAAAACGTATTTTGCCCGAAGGCGCCAACAGAAAACGGTTCGCGAATAAAAGAACAGAGGCTGACATGCGGGGTCCACATGTCAGGTTTGAAAAGCTCGCCGGCGCCCAAAGACTGCGGTGGACGCCGGCGTCGAACCACGGCGAGTTAGGAGAAACGGAGGGTACCAAGAGCTTCAGCGTCTTCTTCCGCGTGGGTGGGTGGTGGACTCGTCCAACGGGGAGCACCACGTCGACGGCGACACTATCTCCGGCGGACGGCGGCTCGGGTGAGGATGGGGAACTCCGGTGGAGGGCTGCAAACTACGAATTGAGGCGCGGGTCAGAACGAGTGATGCAAGGAGAAGCTACTGGCAAGAGAATGGAGGCGGAGGAGCGCACATGGGGGCGAATTGGGCTAGATCCCGTGGCGGGTCGCGGCGGCTGGAGTCGAGGAAGGAGACCTCCTCGGGGCTCTACCAGTGGCTAGGCTTGCTCTAGGGGGAGTGCAGGGATGGTGGGTGCTCGAGTTGAAGCTCGGGGCCTCTATTTATAGGCAGATCGACGGGGTGGCCGTGAACGGAGAATCTCCGGCAAGCGATTACGGCGGAGCAGTGGATTGGCAGGTGGTTTGAGCGGCCAGGCGCATCAGTGGAGGTTACTGGAGTCGTTTCACAGCTAAACGGAGATGGTCTTGGCGTAATGGCGTCGGTCCACGGTGAGGTGACCGCACGGGCTCAACGGCGGCAGAGAGCGCGCTCCGCGCCCTGCGGTTCACGACGAGAGCGGCAGCGCATTCGGGGGAGTGGAAGGCCACGCGGCGGGCTCCGGTGGTTTGGGCGGCGCTGGGTGGCGTCGTCGGCGCCGTGTCTCCCGCTGGCGCCCGCAAAGCCGCCGCCGGCGTCGGTCACGGGGCGGCGCACCTTCTGCTGCTCGTCGCCGACGCCCGCAAGGCGCCAGGCGTTCGTGCGGTGCAGGAACAAGAGGGCGGGGACGAGGAGCAAGGCGACGCAGTGGTACTGGCGAGATCGATGCCCTTCTCTGAAGAAAACGACAGCAGCCACTGCAGTGTTCTCTGAACTTTGTGAACTTGACATAGACAGTGCACTGCAGGTGTTCGACAGAAGGTTTTGGCTATGAGATAAATTTTTCTGGAGCTGTAACTTGGTGAGATGACCACTCAAAGCACCCAGGGGCTGCCTGATTTTACTTGGAATTTTTGGAGAAGGTTTTGAATGAATTTCACCAAATTTGTCAAATCTGGTCCAAACTTGCAGCAGGTGTAGTTTGAAAATTTTGAACTGAAGACCAGTGGATCTTCATGGTTCTAGGTTGAGGGTTCAAAGGACTAGGAGGGGAAGAAGGTTTGGTGGCAAAAAGCAAGACAGAAAGTGGAGTTCCTTTGTAAATCTCCAAGTGCTAGTAAAGAAGGCAGAAATTTATTTGAATAGAATTTGAATGGAAATAATCACATGGGGAGGTTCAACTTGCTGGATTTGATGCAAATCATGATCCAAAGGTGAGGAAGTGGTTAGGAGAGAGGATTTGCACTAATGCCATGGCAAGAAGGAATTGTTGAAAGTGGCAAAGGACTTTCCAAAAGCCATAGTGCAAATTCAAAAAGATTTTCAAAAGTTCTTTTCCCAAATGAAAAACATTTTGTCTTGAGTCCAAATGAAAAGCAAGAACTTCCAAGACCAAAGGCAGATCTTGGGGTGAATCCAAACAAAACTTTTGCCATAAAGAAAAATATATGAGAGGGAGAGTTCTCTTGAAGCAAAATTTAAATCACTCCCCTCAAGTCAAATAAAAATCTTTTTGAAAAATCCAAATAAAAACTTGGGTGTCACATCGGTCAGCCGCATCATGATTAGCACAACAAATATATTTCAATTAACAGATAGAATCACCACTCACCATACCTCATCATGCCATACCGGACACACTCGTCTCGACGAGGGACTAGGGACAAGCTCGTGTCTACCCAAGACAGAGACTTTCCCGGCTTCCTTCCGGTAGGCATGAAAGGCATACGAAGATGATTATTATCACAAGCATATCCAATTCTAACAGCAAAGAATCTCATTATGCACTCATGCGTATGATCGTATCGTCACATAAAATAACGAATGCTCCATGTCAAGGTGGTGTTGTAACCGTATCAAACAACACACAAAAATATTATGCCGGGGTTCAGAATGCTTGCCTTCAAGTTGTGGAGAGGCAGGGTGCATTCCAGAACTTTTGAAAGTCTTCTCCTCTCTCTCCAAAAATCCTATTTTTGAAAATATTCAAATTAACACATAGTTTAAAAACAGTACAAAAAGTTGTTTGGAAAATTTTGAAATAAATACGAAAATAAACTAGACAGAATTTGAGAAACAACAGAAAAAGAATCAAATCAATTGGACTTATATTCTAAAAGTTATAGCCAGTCAAAGTTTAGTCAAAGTCTGTTTTTAAAAAAAATAGAAAAAGAAAACGGTTCGAATAGAAATACGTTTTCGAGACGGGGAGACGTACTTCTGGGTTTACGCTTTCACTTATGCCAGCGTGGATCGGTTCGTGGGTCACTGACAGTGGGTCCCTTGGGCCCACTGGTCAGGTTTGACCAGTCGCCCGCGCCTCCTTCTCCTCTAGCCGAGCGGTGGCGGGGCTCCGGCGATCGCCGTCGATGAACGGCAGCTCCCCACGGGGCCCCGAGGGCAGGGATGGATCCGCCAGTCTAGGGCGGTCCTCCCCGTGGTCGATAGGCTGGCGGGGTGGAGGGGGTCACCGGCGGCGAGCTCCACGGCGGACGGTGGTTTCGGGAGCAATTGGGGGCTTGGGCTACGGTGGTTCCCGATCAAGTTTGAGAGGTGGGGTGGCTCCGCAAGGTTTTGGAGAGTCGAATGGCGGCGCTGGATGGACCGGGGAGGTTCTGCTCGTGACGCAAGGCACCGGAGCATGGCGGCGGCCGAGCTGGCCAGAGACGAGGAAGAAGGCCTCCCTCCGTCGAATGTTGGCTAAGGGAGCACTGGGGAGATGGCCTGAGGTCGCCTGAGGGTCCGGACAAGCTCGGGGGCTCCTTTTATAGGCGGTCGAGGTCGGTTCCCATGGTGGCCGTGGATAAGAACGGCGAATCGCCGTTCTGTAGCTGCAGGGCGACGTGGTGGCGACGAGCGCTTGCCGACGAGTTTGCGGACGAGCTCGAGCTGTTCCAGGGGCAGCTGGCGCGCGCATGTGGCTTGGGCGGCGCCGTCCATGGCAGAGGCCTGCTGCCGACGCCGGCGTGCCGCCAAGGGCTCTGACGGTGGCGCTGTAGGGCGCCAGGGTGGCTTGGAGGGTTCGGGCGAGCGGGCGAGGGCAGGGCGTGGCCCTGCGGGCGAGCAAAGGCCAGGGGCCAGACGCGGCGACTCGGGCGCACGCACATGCAAAACGCGCGCTCTGGCCACGCCCAGAGCACGCACGCCAGGTGCTCGATGCAATGCCATCGTGTGCTAGAGGGCTTGAGCGAGGCTGGTAGTTAACAGGTCTAGGTTAGAGTCATCTAGGGGCTTAGTGGACAAGTTAGTTAGGTCAGAGGATCAAGTTCACAATGCCAACTATAAATCATGCCAAATGTGGCCATGCACACAAAGTGCTCGACAGAATGTCATGGGCATCTAGGCATCTCTTGGGGTGGCCAAAAACTCCAGATCAAAGTCTCTTTAGATGTAGGTGAGGGTGGCAAGGTTAGTTTGTCAAAAACAAAAACTTGTTAGTACAAGTTTTTGAGAAAACCAATTCTGGACAGAAAGTAAAGGGCATAGTTTCATGGACCAAAAATACTCCAATGGGTCCATTCTCCTGGACTTAAGGGTTTGGTAGGGAGGACTACAAGCAGGAAAAAGCTCATGGGCACTAGAGCAAATTAAATTAGGGTTGCAGTAGAAAAAGCCAAACTGGACCAGAGAGCAAAAGAGGATGTTTTGCTCAAATTTTTCAAAGAACACCAGTGGGTTAATGCATAAAGTTGAATTATATGCATCTACTGACATCTCCAAACACTTGGAAGAATTTTTAAAGAAATATTTAAATAGGTTGTACTGCAAAATTACCAACTGGACCAGATTTGAAAATTTGGTGTAGAGCTCAAAATCTCCAATGACCAAAAGATATTTTTGCATAAAAGTGATGTGGAAACATCACATGACATCCCCAAATTTTGGTTGAAATTTTCAAGAATTTTCTGAAACGGTTGTAGTGCAAATAGAGCTCTGAAACTATGAAAATCATTCTTAAAAGAATAAGGCTCAGGAAAAGCAATTATGCAAATAAACCCACTGATAAAAGAAATGTTTTCTCGAGAGGGTATACAAGTCCAATAATATTTTTGGAAAGTTTTCACTTGGGGTAAAAACTCCACAATATCAAAGAAAAGAGAGGTTCGGAAATCAAAAGATAAATCCAGAAAATAAAAATTTAATTTCCTGGCAAAATTTTAATTGATAAATCATTGTTAAAATTTTGGGGTGTTACAACACTACCCCCCTTAAGAAAAATCTCGTCCTCGAGATTTGCTAAAAGTTGTTTTGAACAAACATTGCTCTTACCAAAAAAAATCATCCTACTTATGCGATGAAATGCATCTACAGTGAGAGGGCAATAAGTGGTGTAAAACTACAGTGGTATACTGGCGTTGCGTGGAAAAATCCATGGTTGGGGAAAACGAGATATTTCTATGTTGGGTATAGTAAAATTTAGAGTAAATTCTAAATTTCTAAAATACGCTGGACGTACCCGAGAGCACAGTGCTCTCTCTGGCTGACAGGTGGACCCGGGGCCCACTGTCGGCCTCTTCTTCTACCTCTGGCTCTCTCCTCTTCCTCTCTCCTGCGTGTTTTGCCGCGCTTTCTCCACTGGCGACGTCTAGCGCGTAGGGCATCTAGGCCGTACTGCGGTAGTGTGCGGCGTGCTAGCTGCCGGTGCAGCGTGCACTCACCTCGCGGGCCAGTGCACTGTCGGCACTGCTCGCGGATTTGCCTCCGAACACCGGCGATCGAGCAACGAGCGGCGCTGGTGGACCTCGCCCACCGTACACCGATCTCGAGCTATAAAATGATCGCGGTGCTCCTTTTTCTTCCTCACACCTGGCCTCGCTTCTCCTTCTCCTTCATTCTCCTCCATTTCTGTTTGCAGGAGCTCGAGACGAGGCTCTAATGGCGGAGGTGATGCCGGACTGGTACTTGATCCTGGTGTGCGGAGGATTCACGGCATTGCTGGGGTTCTCCGTGCTCCTGTGCGCGATGATCCTTGATGATCGTCGTGATGCTGCCGCTCGAGTGTTGGCTCTCCGCGGCGGCGGTGATCACGAGGATTAAGTGCGGCATCGAGTGCTAACTGCTGTCAGTGTGCTGGAGGCCACTTGCATCCGAATAAATTACTCACAAATCTCTCCTACTGAGACTGTGGTGTGCTCGGGTGTGACCAGTTAGGTGCAAAATGTGCACGAGGATTTGTAATTAGCGCACGTGGTCGAGTGGTTGTGGTTGTGAGCCTGCTGTTATGGTGCTGCGTGAATAAAAATCTATGTCGTGAAGAGGTATACGCCGCAGCAACTCAGGGAAAGCCTCACTTCAGAATTTACCGCGAGTGAGAATTAGTTAAATAAAAATTAACAGCAGTAAAACTGCTCACATAATTGAAACCAAATATTTGATCCGTCGCACAAATTTAGGATACCACGCATAAGTTGCAACACATAAATAAATGCTGGGATAATAAACATAGCGGTGACGTCTACAATGAAAACGGTAAATGGATGGGGTCCTGAGAAAACGTCTCGGGTACTGGGGCACACTCCTCTTCTATCGGGGAAAGCGGATTGACTAGCCGATGAATGCGTCTCTCCTGGTCGGGTCTCAATGGTCTGCCAATAGCGATCTGAGGATTTAAATCAGCGAGGCTCTGGAGATAACCCATTACCCGCTGAGTCAAACGTTCTTGAGCGATAACATACTGGGCAAGGTTGGCCAGTACTCGGTCTCTTTCGATTCGTCCACGGGGAAAAGATGCTACTTCTCCGGGTGATGCACGACTCGGAAAGTAATAATACCCTCGTTCGCTGGCATAGGGTACCGCGAATCGAAGACGAGCAAGCGCTTCGTACGCAGCAGCTATGGCCATTTGCGGAGTCGGCATGGATTTCCCCACGAAGGAGACTTCCGTTGGGTCTTGGTTTGGGTTTGCGGGAGGGATGTGCACCACTGCCCAATATTTCGAGGTGGATGGGGTGATCCTCGATTTGAGCAACTCGTACTGGGGTGGATGGATGGCACTCATGGTACTGCAGGTAAAGTCCCACAATATTTTGACAAAACTACCTGGGGTGGCATCTGGAGTTCTCAGATAAATACTGGGGCTCGGCATGGCAAAGGAATGGCTGTGAGTGTTGTGCACAGGGTGAGGGGTACTTGGCAAGGTCACGAGGTGGCCTTTTATATAGCATTGGGGCTGGGTTATTTACCATGGTGAAGGGTAACTAGTTTGTCGGTTCTGTTCTATGGGGTTGGGGTCAATGCTACAGATACACATATCTCACAAAAGTGATGTATTACTGTGGGTGTCATCGGGGGTGGTTTTTGGTGGCTACGCCCGGAATTTAAAAAAATGCAACTGTACGCTAACGTACTTATGCATGGCTACTATTCAAAAATAGGGGCGCACAAGCAGACAACACTTAATTATGGTGATACAGGATCACACAATTACATGGCGTAGAAATACTAAGGCTCGTTACTACTCGAGTGACTTAGTCTACTGCGTTAATATCTAAGCGGGCTTGCCTTGTGGACGTCGAGGCTTCTCCACGGGTTTCACCGTCGGGATTAGCTGGATGAGGTTGAGGGGCTGCAGGGTCGGGGTAGCGATGATGACCATCGCGGGGGTTGTTGGCCACAATCCCGTTGGAGCGTGTTCCCAAAAGGCGACGAAGCACTTCTGGGGACACCAAAGCATTTTGGCCGATGGCTGGGGAAGACCTCAAGGACTCGATCGGCTGTCCGAACAGCATGACTGGGTTGTCGGCGTCGGGCTCATCTTCTCCTTTTGCCGGGGCTCGGCGAACCAGTTCTCCACGAGCTGCGATCAGATCAAGGGTGAGCTGATCGAACAGTTCCTCTAGTGCACTTACATAGCGCACCAGATGCAATAGTGCAGGATCTGTCTCGTGATCTCCGTTGGCAACCTGGGGTGGCCTACCATACCCGTCACGGCTAGGGTAGTAGTAGAACGGGCGACAGTTAACTCTGGGCGACAAGTGTCAGAGTTGAACTATAGCCTCTCGAGCTGCTAGCTGGATGGCTTGTGGCTCAAAGGAAGTTGTCCTTCCAGTGAACCTGTAGGGGCGTTCTGGCGATAGACCCCTACCATAGATGTGTACAGTGGCCCAGAATTGACGGCTCTCACCGCTCATGGGTCCTTGGTACACAACATATTCTGGGGGCTCTTCTAATGCATAGGCACGGCGGGTGAGGTTTGCAAGCACGGTCACAAAACCTCCAAGGTTGGGGGCTGTGGTCTCATTGTGCACAATAGGGCCATGCATTATGCCTCGAGTTGGGGGAAAGAGGCTGTGCTATGCTGTGTTGAGGCTAGCGTGCCCTTTTTATAGAGAAGGGGACGGAGTCTTCATTCGCACGGTTGCGAAAGAGACCATTTAGGTGCCGGTCACTGGCGCGTGATCGACAGGCTAGGCTGATAGGTTGGGCACCGACTGCCAAAAGCATCGGGGTCACTGTGTGGCTATCTTACACGGGAAGCTTGGCAGGGGTTTAGGCTAAGGTCTGGTGGGTTGGTTAACCTAGGTTTATTGACCTGGCTAAGATAGGATTAGCCAATGGTCAGCCTGGCTCTTATACCAAGTTTGTCAGGACCGGTTTTCGGGATATTAATTTCCCAGAAAATGGCCCTTGTGCTCACCAGCCCCAGGGTTACTGTTAGCTGATGAGGCACCAACTTGATTACAGAAATTCCAAGCAAAGTACAAAATATGTAGTACAAGACCATTGTGGCCTATGAGTACAACAATTGGTTTCTAGTGGTTGATGGCGGAAGCGGTTTGTTGTTCATCTGCGTCTATGGGACTCCATTTCCCATAGGAACAGCTGACCAGGATAACTCTGTTCGTGAGGCTGCTATCATCATTGCGTAGGTTCCGGGGCTGTCATCGCAACGCTCCTCTCCATGCAAGAAATCTGGCCAAGACAATAGACAGGGACAAGCCAGTGAGTACTTTTGAATGTACTCGCAAGCATTATGAACACGGGTATAATATAACAAGGGATAATCATGCTCCGAAATATTCTATGATCATAACGTCAGTCACGAAATAAACAAAATCCATGAAGCACGCATGCAGGTTGTTCATATAAAACATGAATATGCAATATGGAAGTAGAAATAGAATGCACCGATCGGGTGTCTAAAGCGACGCCTCGAAAGGATAATAATATAAATCATGCCTCAGTCGGGCGTCGGAGCGACACCACATAAAGGGCTTATAAATAGAAGAAATAACAAGCATGCCACAGTCGGGCGTCTATGCGACACCACATAAAGGGCTTATAAATAATTTAAATAACAAGCCTGCCATAGTCGGGCGTCTGAGCGACACCACATAAAGGGCTTATATAAGAATAATCACAGTGAATATCCAGGAGGTAGAACCGTCCCAGGGATACTCAATAATTCAATTAATGTAAATGGTTAGTCCATAATAATAGTGATCATAATCATCATGAGTCACAAGTCGTGATCCATGTTCTGGTTTAGCAATTTTTCCTCCGAAGACCGACACTAAGACCGACACTTGACCCATCCCAGACTGTAGTCCTTAACCATGGACACGGCCGACTGCGGCAGGGACAAGTGGTAGTACAAAACAAGTATGGGGGTTACTGGAACAAGACTCGATCTACGGCCGACTCAGGAGGTTCAAGTATTCCCTATATGATTAGCACAACAAATATATTTCAATTAACAGATAGAATCACCAATCATCATACCTCATCATGCCATACCGGACACACTCGTCTTGACGAGGGACTAGGGACAAGCTCGTGTCTACCCAAGACAGAGACTTTCCCGGCTTCCTTCCGGTAGGCATGAAAGGCATACGAAGATGATTATTATCACAAGCATATCCAATTCTAACAGCAAAGAATCTCATTATGCACTCATGCGTATGATCGTATCGTCACATAAAATAACGAATGCTCCATGTTAAGGTGGTGTTGTAACCGTATCAAACAACACACAAAAATATTATGCCAGGGTTCAGAATGCTTGCCTTCAAGTTGTGGAGAGGCAGGGTGCATTCCAGAACTTTTGGAAGTCTTCTCCTCTCTCTCTCTCCAAAAATCCTATTTTTGAAAATATTCAAATTAACACATAGTTTAAAAACAGTACAAAAAGTTGTTTGGAAAATTTTCAAATAAATATGAAAATAAACTAGACAGAATTTGAGAAACAACAGAAAAAGAATCAAATCAATTGGACTTATATTTTAAAAGTTATAGCCAGTCAAAGTTGAGTCAAAGTCTGTTTTTAAATAAAATAGAAAAAGAAAACGGTTCGAATAGAAATACGTTTTCGAGACGGGGAGACGTACTTCTGGGTTTACGCTTTCACTTATGCCAGCGTGGATCAGTTCGTGGGTCACTGACAGTGGGTCCCTTGGGCCCACTGGTCAGGTTTGACCAGTCGCCCGCGCCTCCTTCTCCTCTGGCCGAGCGGTGGCGGGGCTCCGGCGATCGCCGTCGACGAACGGCGGCTCCCCACGGGGCCCCGAGGGCAGGGATGGATCCGCCAGTCCAAGGCGGTCCTCCCCATGGTCGATAGGCTGGCGGGGGTGGAGGGGGTCACCGGCGGCGAGCTCCGCGGCGACGGTCGTTTCGGGAGCAATTGGGGGATTGGGCTACGGTGGTTCCCGATCAAGTTTGAGAGGTGGGGTGGCTCCGCAAGGTCTTGGAGAGTCGAATGGCGGCGCTGGATGGACGGGGGAAGTTCTGCTCGCGACGCAAGGCACCCCACCTCTCAAACTGGCTAGAGACGAGGAAGAAGGCCTCCCTCCGTCGATTGTTGGCTAAGGGAGCACTGGGGAGATGGCCTGAGGTCGCCTGAGGGTCTGGACGAGCTCGGGGGCTCCTTTTATAGGCGGTCGAGGTCGGTTCCCGCGGCGGCCGTGGATAAGAACGGCGAACCGCCGTTCTGTAGCTGCAGGGCGACGTGGCGGCGACGAGCGCTTGCCGACGAGTTTGCGGATGAGCTCGAGCTGTTCCAGGGGGCAGCTGGCGCGCGCATGTGGCTTGGGCGGCGCCGTCCATGGCAGAGGCCTGCTGCCGACGTCGGCGTGCCACCAAGGGGCTCTGACGGCGGCGCTGTAGGGCGCCAGGGTGGCTTGGAGGGTTCTGGTGAGCGGGCGAGGGCAGGGCGTGGCCCTGCGGGCGAGCAAAGGCCAGGGGCTAGACGCGGCGACTCGGGCGCACGCACGTGCAAAACGCGCGCTCTGGCCGCGCCCAGAGCACGCACGCCAGGTGCTCGACGCAATGCCATTGTGTGCTAGAGGGCTTGAGCGAGGCTGGTAGTTAACAGGTCTAGGTTAGAGTCATCTAGGGGCTTAGTGGACAAGTTAGTTAGGTCAGAGGATCAAGTTCACAATGCCAACTAAAAATCATGCCAAATTTGGCCATGCACACAAAGTGCTCGACAGAATGTCATGGGCATCTAGGCATCTCTTGGGGTGGCCAAAAACTCCAGATCAAAGTCTCTTTAGATGTAGGTGAGGGTGGCAAGGTTAGTTTGTCAAAAACAAAAACTTGTTAGTGCAAGTTTTTGAGAAAATCAATTCTGGACAGAAAGTAAAGGGCATAGTTTCATGGACCAAAAATACTCCAATGGGTGCATTCTCCTGGACTTAAGGGTTTGGTAGGGAGGACTACAAGCAGGAAAAAGCTCATGGGCACTAGAGCAAATTAAATTAGGGTTGCAGTAGAAAAAGCCAAACTGGACCAGAGAGCAAAAGAGGATGTTTTGCTCAAATTTTTCAAAGAACACCAGTGGGTTAATGCATAAAGTTGAATTATATGCATCTACTAACATCTCCAAACACTTGGAAGAATTTTTAAAGAAATATTTAAATAGGTTGTACTGCAAAATTACTAACTGGACCAGATTTGAAAATTTGGTGTAGAGCTCAAAATCTCCAATGACCAAAAGATATTTTTGCATAAAAGTGAT
This sequence comes from Triticum aestivum, assembly GCF_018294505.1. NCBI lineage: Eukaryota > Viridiplantae > Streptophyta > Magnoliopsida > Poales > Poaceae > Triticum > Triticum aestivum. Next base: position 90,066,939 of record NC_057805.1, read on the forward strand.
GTGGAAACATCACACGACATCCCCAAATTTTGGTTGAAATTTTCAAGAATTTTCTGAAAGGGTTGTAGTGCAAATAGAGCTCTGAAACTATGAAAATCATTCTTAAAAGAATAAGGCTCAGGAAAAGCAATTATGCAAATAAACCCACTGATAAAAGAAATGTTTTCTCGAGAGGGTATACAAGTCCAATAATATTTTTGGAAAGTTTTCACTTGGGGTAAAAACTCCACAATATCAAAGAAAAGAGAGGTTCGGAAATCAAAAGATAAATCCAGAAAATAAAAATTTAATTTCCTGGCAAAATTTTAATTGATAAATCATTGTTAAAATTTTGGGGTGTTACAGTGCCCGCTTGATAGAGGGTCAATGCTCAAAGGATATTATGTTCGAGTAAATGTATCCGAGCTGCCCAGACATTTGTATTATAAACTAAGGCTTTTGTAATATATTTGTGCCTGTTATCTTGAATTACTTCTCCTCCTGTGCTATCGTTTGTATCTTTGCGAGTTTGCCAGTCGTCGGCTTCAGCCCCCACGTAGATAGTACGGGGGTGTTCGGGATAGCACATAGCCACACTTGACCCAACGTCTTGGTCCATAAAGGAGGTGTCAGTGCGGCGAACGAGGCAATCGGACTATGTGGCTTTACCACTCTCACTTAGCCATAGGATTTTGACAATGGGGTTGTAAGATAGCCCCTAGTGCGTATGCGGCTATCGAACTTAGATGCCTTTAGACATGTGACTGAACAAAGCCAGCCCTTCGTGTAATACGGAAGAAATCGCTAGAGATTTAATAAGTCACCGAATTGCAGACGAGCTCTCGCTGCATCACGACAGTCAGTTTTCATCTTTCTCTACTGAGGTGCTTGACCAGGCCAGCCAGAAGCACAATCGCAGTAGTTCTCCCTTTACTACCTTAGCCAAAAACGGAACGTAAGGTAGCAAGCACAGGAGTCGGGCAACCCAACTATTGACCAAAGAAGTGATTCGGAGCCGATGCATATAATGCGGTATTCGGGACGCCAAAGTGTACTCTGAGAGTGTTCGGACTTTCTATTGTTGAAGATATATATATATATATATATATATATATGTATATATATGGCTTAGATAGAGCCCCTGGTGATTTAAGTCGTGCCAAGGTGTATATGCCAATTTGGACGTGAAGTGGAAAGACAGAAAAAAGCCAATACCGGATAGGGTTCGGCGAAACTGTTTCCATTATAGTCTGATTGGTACGTCAAAACGTATTTTTACAGAAGATGCGATGAGCATCATGGCTATTTTACATGCTGGGGGCAAGGGAAAGTTGTATACAGGTCTAAGATTAAAAAGAAGATCTTGAAGATCCTTTGAACACTCTGCCGCACGTATGCGCCGCTTTTCGCCTTGGTCTATGATCCTTTGAGAGGATCAGCAATCGAGTATGCATAAGGGGACTAGGAGGAGGCCCGTGCTACCACCAAAAATTGATGTGGGTTGTAAGAACCTAAAAAATAAAAACAAGAAGAAAAGGTGGAACAATATGGAGGTCCGGAGAGGGTCGAGCCGTACCGTGGACCTTATGTTTAGCGTGCCTCTGTCCTTGCCCATGGTATTTTTAACGCATAGTTATGTACACGCAGTACGTATGCCGCTAGCAGGCTAGGGCATTGACGGAGGCCGAATTGCTAATCTAGCTCTGGAGGAGCCAGACTGTCGTTCTGCAGGATAGACCGGACTCGCTTAACAGTGTGCGGGGGCTTGACTACCAGTGTAGTATTCGGCTTAGCGAGGCCCCCCTACACCTCGGCTGCGAGGGCCGCGGTATGCTCCTCTGTATGGAGGGAGATTGGCTGTTATAACGCCACGTGGTCCAGGCATCTTAAGCTTTAGATAAGCGTAGTGCGGGACTGCATTGAAATGGGCGAAAGCCGTTTGTCCGAGTAGTGCGTGATAGCCACTGCGGAACGGGACGATGTCGAAGATCAGGTCTTCGCTCTGGAAGTTATCCGGTGAGCCGAAGACGACTTCCAGCATTATGGATCCTGTGCAGCAGGCCTCTACGCGGGTATTACCCCTTTAAAGGTGGTTTTAGTGGGCTTGATTCTTGATGGATCGATGCCCATTTTGCGGACGGTGTCCTCATAAAGCAGATTGAGACTGCTGCCGCCGTCCATAAGGACTCGCGTGAGGTAGAATCCGTCAATAATTGGATCAAGGACCAATGCGTCCGAACCTCCATGACGGATACTAGTCGGATGGTCTCTGCGATCAAAGGTGATCGGACAGGCTGACCATGGGTTAAATTTTGGGGCGACTGGCTCGATGGCGTAGACGTCCCTTAACACGCGCTTGTGCTCCCTCTTAGGGATATGAGTACCGTAAATCATGTTCACCGTTTTGACCTCGGGGGGGGGGGGGATTTCTTTTGTCCCCTTGTGTTCGGTGGGCGAGGCTCTTCATCATCGTCCTTGCTGGGCGGCCCTTTCCCCTTGTGTTCGGCGTTGAGCTTGCCGGCCTGTTTAAAGACCCAACGGTTTCTGTTTGTATGATTGGCAGGCTTAACAGGGGTGCCATGAATCTGGCAAGGCCGATCGAGTATTCTGTCCAAGCTAGATGGACCATCTCTGTTTCCTTTGAATGGCTTCTTCCGTTGACCGGATTTAGAGCCACTGAATCCAGCGTTGACCACCATGTCTTAGGTACTTTCATTATTGCTGCAATGCTTGTGCTTGTTGTGTCGTGGCTTGTCATTGCAATCCCTGGCTTCGGAGGTGCCAGAGTCGCTGGTGCTATTGCTTCTACGAGCTAGCCAGTTATCTTCTCCCACGCAAAAGCGGGTCATAAGTTCGGTAAGGGCTGCCATGGACTTCAGCTTTTCTTGGCCAAGGTGTCGGGCGAGCCACTCATCTTGGACACTATGTTTAAAGGCCGTGAGGGCTTCAGCGTCCGGACAATCCACAATTTGGTTCTTTTTAATTAAGAACCTAGTCCAGAGCTTCGGGCTGATTCTCCGGGTTGTTGGACTATGTGACTAAGGTCATCGGCGTCTGGCGGCTGAACATAGGTACCTTGGAAGTTGTCTCTAAAGGCGTCCTCCAAGTTTCCCAGCTACCAATAGAGTTTTCTAGGAGGCTGTTTAACCAGTGACGTGCTGGTCCCTTTAATTTTAGCGGGAGGTATTTGATGGCGTGGAGATCATCACCATGGGCCATATGAATATGGAGAAGAAAATCCTCGATCCATACTGCGGGATCTGTAGTACCATCATACGATTCAATGTTCACGGGTTTAAACCCTTCTAGGAACTGGTGCTCCGTCACCTCATCGGTGAAGCATAAAGGGTGTGCGGCGCCTCTGTATCGGGCGATATCGCGATGCAGTTCGGATGAAGTCCGTATGCGGTTTTTGGCTCGTGTGAGGTTGTGCATGGCACGCCAGGCCTGATGGCCGTCCTCTCGCATTGGAGCACGCCCCCTTGATCCATAGATTGATCTTGTCTGACCAGCTCTATTGTCCAGGTCCTTGCATAGGTCATAGGTATAGCCCGGAGCTGTTGCCTCCGTGCCTCGACGGCGGGGTGGCGCGGGCTGGTGTTCGGCGTACATAGCTGGTCTGTCCCGTCCACGTGGTGGGCGGTCAAGTTCGTCAGCAGTTTTATTCTTTGGCGGTATTTTCTCAAGGGCCTCGTCGTCGAATTGTGGTAGTAGCTTGCGCTTCGGGTAACTCTTAGTTGGGCGTCCGAGGCCATATTCCTCGGCTGCCAGGACATTAGTCCATCTGTCATTGAGTAAATCCTGTTCAGCTTGAAGCTGCTGCTGCTTATTTTTTAGGCTTCTCGCAGTGGCGATTAGCCGGCGCTTAAAGCGCTCTTGTTTGAGGGGTTCCTCTGGCACGATGAAGTCTTCGTCGCCGAGGCTCACATCCTCTTAGGAGATCGGTAGGTAGTTACTATCCTCCGAGTCCTCGTTCCCGATAGGGTCGTCGGGGTTAACTTGCCCATCCACTCAATCATCCTGTTCGGATGTTGGCTCGACAGGGGCTTCAGGGTCTTCGGCATTCTCCGAAATATTATTGTCTCTGGTGCCGGTGTTGCTGTGTTTGTCGCGACGCGATTTTGAGCGGCGCCGCTGACATCGACGCTTCGGAGGTGCTTCAGCAGGCTTGTCCTCAACCGGATCCTCCTTGCCATCGTCGGCATCGTCTTTGGGTGTGTCCACCATGTACACGTCGTATGTGGATGTGGCCGTCCATCGTCCGGTAAACGGAGGGTCTTGGCCTTGTTCGTCACCGGTATCGTCGTCCATACCGTCGATGTCTTTGGAGGCGTAGTCCAGCATGTCAGTTAGATCTTCGACAGTGGCTATGAAGTGGGTGGTGGGTGGGACGTAAAGTTCCCCGCTCTCAGCCCCTAGTCCGGGCTGGGCATAATTCGGAAGCGATTCTTCCGTAATGGCGAGTGACCGCATTAAGTCCAGAGCCTCGTTTAGGAGGGAGGTTTGGACAGAAAAGAGAGGGTCCGCAGGGCTGACCGGGGTGAGGGCCTCCTGGCCACGCCCGCTCGATGCGGACCTCGAGAGTTCGGATTTAGAGTCTGAGGGAGAGTCCGGCAGTTTAGAAACAAGGGGAGCTTGGTTTGGGCTTTTCCGATGACGCCGTCCCCTCCAGATCTCCGGTAGCAAGTTCCATGATTGCTAGGAGTCCAGCGGGCTCCAAACTCCCGTCTTCGGACCTAGTAGTATGCTCCAGATCTAAGGCCAGAGCGGCGGTCGGGGCCGCGAATCCTTCGAAGATCAAGTCTCCTTGGATATCGTCGACATAATTTAGGTACCCGAAACTGATCTAATAACCAGGGCGTAGCTGTCGATCTGCTCAAGGTGGCCGATCGAGTTGGCACACAGTGCGAAGCCGCCGAATACGAAGATTTGGCCGGGGGGAAGTCTCCCCCGAAACAACATCATTGCAGATGATCGAACGAGCCATCAAACCTTCTATCGACAGCACAGAGGAACTCTCAATGAAAGCACCAACGTCGGTGTCAAAACCGGTCCGTCTCAGGTAGGGGGTCCCGAACTGTGCGTCTATGGATCGAAGGTAATAGGAGGCAGGGGACACGATGTTTTACCCAGGTTTGGGCCCTCTTAATGGAGGTAATACCCTACTTCCTGCTTGATTGACTTTGATGAGTATAGGGTTTACAAGAGTCGATCTACCTCGAGATGGCTAAACCCTAGATGTCTAGCCTGTATGATTATGATTGTCCCTACGGACTAAACCCTCTGGTTTATATAGACACCGGAGGGGCCTAGGGTTGTATAAAGTCGGTTTACAGAGAAATGAATCTTCACATCCGAACGCCAAGCTTGCCTTCCATGCCAAGGAGAGTCACATCCGGACACGGGGGAAAGCCTTCTATCTTGTATCTTCATGGCCCACTAGTCCGGCCCATGTCACATAACCCGGACGCCCGGGGACCCCCTATTCCAGGACTCCCTCGCCGCCCCCCTAGGGGTGCGCCAAGTGTCACTACAAAAAAAGACACATCCGTGACATTTTGGGCCGAACAATTTTTTTTCCTGTCATACTTATGACACTTCTATGACAATATTGTGACAAAACACGGTATCATCATAGATGTGGTGGGGTCCTACTTATATAACAAAAAATCATGACAGAAAATGGGCTTTTCGTCCTGGGCGGGCCGGAGACGCAGCTGCATGACATTCTTTGGGCCGTCCATGACGGAAAAAACCGTGGTAGAAGCGAGGGCGACGAAAATATCAGGGTGTTCCCGGTTACGGTGGGTGGTCGGGGCCGAGAGATGCACGTTTCCCTCGTACACGCACGCGCGTGGGTGTGAGGCATTGGGCTCTAACTGAACCCGAGCGAGGCGTTGGGCTCTAACTGAACCCGAGCGATTGCACTGCAGGCTACGCGTTACTGAACCCGAGCGATCGATCGATGGCTGTTAACTGAACCCGATCGAGTGATTCCTTCGCTACTCCT